>NW_020674649.1:0-1321 GCF_002925995.2 Terrapene triunguis
CAAACGCCCCGAGGAATCAGGGGGAATTAAGGGCACCTGGAACCAGCTGTATTTAACCCCCAGCACCTGCCCACCACTGAGGGATGGATTCACCTCCTGAACCCCAGAATGGAGTCTTCTTGTTCTTTCTAGTAACCTCCAGTGCCAACCCCTCTCCTTGTAGGGTGAGCTCCTGTTACCTCCCCCTCAAAAAGTGCCCTTGACAGCTGTTCCACCTCCAAACCACACCTCAAGTTCTCAGAACCCTCTTCTCCACCCCCACCCAGGTTGGGCAGGGAGGCGGCTCTAGCAGGGGGGGCAGGAGGGATTCTGGCAGCAGTGAAGTGGGTTGCGGGGAGGTTGAGATCTTGCCCCAAGTCATCCCAGACACTAATGCTAAGCCTCAGGATGGCAGCATCTAGTGTCAATGGAGTCCAAGCACTATTTCAACCCCACAGTTTTGGATGAACTTCCCACAAGGGGAGTGTAGGGAGCCAGGGTGGCTGCCCTCCGAACCGGAGGTAAAAGGGCCTTTCTCTCAGCCGGAGTGGGCGGGACCAGCCCAAGCTAGCTCAACCCCCCGGAAGGGGAAGGGTGGAACAGGAAGTATAAAGGGCGGGGCCCTTAGCTCAGTCAGAGCAGCACCAAGGAGGGAGGCAGACGCAGACCGCGGGCTGCTCCCTTCCGATCCTGCTGCTGCGCCAGGGGAGGCCCTGGACCAGTGGAAACCGCACTGGGAGGACGGACTGGGGCTGCCAGGACTGCCCGCTGCCGAGTACCCAGGGGAACTGGAGGAGCCGGAGTGGGAGCTGGAGCTGCCAGCAGCCAAGGACTGGGGGGAGCTGGAGGAGCCTGAGCCTGAGGGGGAGCTGGAGCTGCCAAGAGCGGACTACCCCGACGCACTGACGGGATCAGAGGGATCCGGACGAGCGATCGGGTAGGAAGTAGCCCAGGGACAAAGCTGCACAGTGGTGAGTCTGTATCACGGAGGGACCCCGCTGATCCAGTGGCGGGACCCTCGTCCTGCCACCGTCAGGGCCCTGGGCTGGAACGCAGTGGTGTAGGGTGGGCCTGCGTTCCCCTACCCGGCCGAGCCACGCCGGGACCTTTACCGGCGCTCCCCTGCTTGAGGGGCGCGCAACTGACCTTTACCGGCGCTCCCCTGCCTGAGGGCCGCGCTACTGACCTTTGCCGGCGCTCCCCTGCTTGAGGGGCGCGCAACTGACCTTTACCGGCGCTCCCCTGCCTGAGGGGAGCGCTACTGACCATTACCGGCGCTCCCCTGCCTGAGGGGCGCGCTACTGACCTTTGCCGGCGCTCCCCTGCCTGAGGGGCGCGCTAC
>NW_020674649.1:1331-3105 GCF_002925995.2 Terrapene triunguis
GCGCTACTGACCTTTGCCGGCGCTCCCCTGCCTGAGGGGCGCGCTACAGACTCTGGCTGGCAGCCTTTCCGCTGCTAATTCCCCGCGGGCGGAGGCGTAAACCCGGCCAGCCCGTGACGACGTAGCTCCCCACCGCCCCCTAGCGGGTAGGCGGACCGACACCGATCACAAGTGGTGGAGAATGCGGGCAGCGCCCCCTATCCCTGCCGGAAGGGATTAGAGCAAGGAGGCAGAGACAGCCCCAAACGGAATATGGAGATGGAGAGGCTTATCAAGGCGCTGGCTGAGACTCAGCAGCAGCAGCAGCAACAACTCATACAGCAGCTGGGTACCCACCAGCAGCAGTTGCTTCAAACCTTGGGGGCCCAGCACCGCGAACAACAGACCCAATGTTTCCAGCAACTTGCCACCCTGTGGCCGAGCCCCGGTGGGCCCCAGCCGGGCGGGGCGAACACCCCCAACCCCCCCGCTCCACCAATCCGTCTGGCCAAGATGGGGCCGGAGGATGACCCAGAGGCTTATCTGGTGACCTTCGAGCGGGTTGCTGCAGTAGCTGGTTGGGCCCCGGACCAATGGGCAACCCTGCTTGCCCCCTATTTAACGGGGCCGGCCCAGAAGGCTTACCGGGGGCTACCAGACGATGAGGCCCGTGTTTACGCCAGCGTAAAAGCAGCTATCCTGGATGCCTTTGACATCACCCCGGAGACCTTTCGGCGACGGTTTAGGGGAAAGCCTTACCCCCCGGGTGCCCGGCCCCGGGCCGTGGCCCAGGAATTAAAGGATGCAGCGTGCCGATGGCTACAACCCGAGCATCGAACTGTGGCTGAGGTGACAGAACAGATCATCCTCGAGCAGTTCGTGCATATCCTCCCGACTCCAGGGAGGGCGTGGGTGTTGCGGCACCGACCTCAAACTCTAAGTGCAGCTGTCACACTTATGGAGAACTTTCTAGAGGCCAAGGCCCCAATAGGACCAACAGCCCGACCCCCAAGTTCTGGATCCGGCGCTCAGAAGCCGGAAAGGGGGTCCACCCCCAAAGTCGACGTGCCAACTCGAGCCCGACGACCCAACGGAGGCGGCACTACTTTCTCCCGACGGCCCGAGGCTCCACAACCCGCGCCATCCGGACGCTGGACCCGTCCATCGGGCCCTGGCCAACCCCGGGGCCACCCGGGTGACCCTGTACGGTCGGGGCGCACAGAAGTAGGACCCTGCTTTCGGTGTGGCGAGTACGGTCACCTGCAACGAGACTGTACAGCGATGGAATGCGATTTTGGCCGGGTGTACACCGGGGAGCGCCGGGCCCGCCCGCCGTCCGCGGCCAAATTGACGGCCCCCATGAGCATTGCCGGGACACCCGTTGTGGGTCTAATTGATTCGGGCTGTGGGCAGACTCTCGTCCGCCAGTCCCTCCTCCTGGATACCGAGCAGATCGTCGGGGAGGTACGGATACAGTGTATACATGGAGATGTTAAACCGTACCCCACCGTTCAGGTCCCTCTCACGGTGAACGGGGCAACCCAGTTAATGAACGTGGCGGTGGCCCCATCCCTGGCCTACCCAATCATCCTGGGCCGGGACTGGCCAGACTTCGTCGAGGTGCTCCGGTCCCTATCTCCGGAAGAGGCGTTGGAGGGAGCTTCCTCTGCGACGGACCCAGGCCCCGGGCTGTGTCCGGACCCCGGCGTTGACCCATCCCTTTCACCCGGACAGGGCGGCCCGGAGATGGGGGGCCCCCCGGTGGACGTTAGGGACTTTAGCCGAGACCAAAGGG
>NW_020674650.1:0-282 GCF_002925995.2 Terrapene triunguis
CCAAGGTAGAGGAGGAACTTTGTCACACCGCTTATAGATGTGGGGAAATAGAGCAGGGGGGCCCTTCTTTTTAATAGCCAATGCTGTGAATCTGAAGGCCCTAAAATAAACCCTCCAACAGAGATCTGTTATGCTGACTGCCCTTAAACAGAAAACAGTACAGGCCAGGGCCCAGGCCAGGGCTTGAACTAGACTAAACTGCACAGTTTTCTGCCAAACTCGGTCAAGGGTCATGACCAGAGGGGGGGGCAAGGAGGGAAAGAATAAAAAAAAAAAAGCCCC
>NW_020674650.1:382-1609 GCF_002925995.2 Terrapene triunguis
AAAAAAAAAAAAGCCCCAGTGGCAGCACTAATGAAATATGTTCATGACTAATGAAATATAATAACCGCTTGTGTGAAGCAATAGGTAACTTTAGCTAAATGCAATTTCTTAACTCATGCAGCTTCTCCTTTGGGTGATCTGTGACCCACTCCGTGATTCCAGCTATCTGCAAAAATAGCCAATCATAGATCCTCTTTAGGCGTCCCATGGAACCCCCCCCCAATGTTTAACCTAAAGACCCCGGAAAATAACGTGTCTTGAGAAATGTACCCAAACTGGTGCCAAGTACCACCCCTGGGGAAAACCACCAAGCGCCCCTCTACACAAATAAACATCCAATTCTTGGAAAATAATGAGGAAGGTAGCGGGGGAGGGGGAACTGACCCCAACCCTAGTTTCTTAACTCATGACGTATTGTTTGTACTTTGCTTGCGGTTTAATGCAATAAAGCCGCCTGCGAGCAGTACTCAGAGTGTCTGTCTTCAGACTAAAAGAACAGGAGTACTTGTGGCACCTTAGAGACTAACAAATTTATTAGAGCATAAGCTTTCGTGGGCTACAGCCCACTTCTTCGGATGCATATAGAGTGAAACATATATTGAGGAGATATATATACACACATACAGAGAGCATGAACAGGTGGGAGTTGTCTTACCAACTCTGAGAGGCCAGTTAAGTAAGAGAAAAAAAACTTTTGAAGTGATAAGCAAGATAGCCCAGTACAGACAGTTTGATAAGAAGCAAGTGTGAGAATACTTACAAGGGGAGATAGATTCAATGTTGGTAATGGCTCAGCCATTCCCAGTCCTTATTTAATCCTGAGTTGATTGTGTCTAGTTTGCATATCAATTCCAGCTCTGCAGTCTCTCGTTGGAGTCTGGATTTGAAGTTTTTCTGTTGTAAGATAGCCACCCGCAGGTCTGTCATAGAATGGCCAGACAGGTTAAAGTGTTCTCCCACTGGTTTTTGAGTATTATGATTCCTGATGTCAGATTTGTGTCCATTAATTCTTTTGCGTAGAGACTGTCCGGTTTGGCCAATGTACATGGCAGAGGGGCATTGCTGGCACATGATGGCATATATCACATTGGTAGATGTGCAGGTGAACGAGCACCTGATGGTATGGCTGATGTGATTAGATCTTCAGACTGCACCCCAGTGCACTAGTATGTATGTCAATAAACTGGCCTCAGGCTTGAGTCTTTGAACTAAAATCACTGCGTGGGT
>NW_020674651.1:0-1933 GCF_002925995.2 Terrapene triunguis
AGGGGCCTAAAGTTTTCTCCTGGTTCTCTGGCTCTCAGACCGAGCTCTGTGCAGAGCTGGCTGGTGATATGGTGCTGGCCCCCCTTTCCTCAATCACTTACTGGACAGTCAAAGTGACATTAAATCCTTTCCTGGCCTTGCTGTGGTGTGTCAGCGTGACAAACTGAGTAATCTTTTTTGTGTACAACTCATTCTCCCATAGGTTGCCACCTTTCTAATTGCTGTTAACTGGATATCTGAGGCCCTGCGCCCTACCCTGCCTATTCCACAAGGCCCTGCCCCCTGCCCCACCTCTTTCCACAAGGCTGCTTCCGCTGTCCCACCTGTTCCCCCAAGGCCCTGCTCCATTCTCCACTTCTTACCCCAAAGCCCAAGCCCTGCTACTCACTCCCCTCCTCTCCAATGCCATCCACATACTGGATCATCTCCACCTTCCTCCCCCCCAGCCTTGGCTCCCTCTGCTCCAGGGCTGGGACGGGATCTGCTGCAGCCTGGCAAGTAACCAGCAGTGAGGGCACAGTGCTGGGGCCGGCAGGCCAGTCCGGAGCAGAGAGGAAAGCCAGGAAACCGTAAAAAAATCAGCTGAGGGTTGGGAGCAGGGCTGTGATGCAGTCAGCTGAGATTGTGCATCCAACACATTGTGGGCCCTAAAGCTCAGCTGCAAAGTTCTGAGGGCAGAGACCATTGTATGGCTTATTTCCTTAGCTTTCAGCGATTGTCTCAAGTTGCAGTGGGGGAGGTTTAGGTTGGATATTAGGAAACACTATTTCACTAGGAGGGTGGTGAAGCACTGGAATGGGTTACCTAGGGAGGTGATGGAATCTCCTTCCTTAGAGGTTTTTATTGCCAGGCTTGACAAAGCCCTGGCTGGGATGATTTAGTTGGGGTTGGTCCTGCTTGGAGGAGGGGATTAGACAAGATACCTCCTGAGGTCCCTCCCTACCCTGATCTTCTAGGATTCTATGATTTGTTCCTCCTGGCTGGGCCTGTATCTGGCAGGGTCCCTGCAATGGGGATGGGCTGGGAGCCCTTTGCCCTGAGCCAGGCCTCGGGGGCAGGGCAAGGGATCAGCTTCGAAACTACGAGGACAAAAGCTGAGAGAGGCGGAAGGATAAGCACCTACATTAGTTGGGAAGGCGGGATGGTGGGCAGAGGCCGGGGTGGTTGCGGTAGCTCACAAGGAGGGAGATAAGCAGCACATCTACCATTAGCTAGCAATTTACACAGCACCCTACCTGGAATGACAGGACACCCACTGTCCAGGGGCTGAGCTGAATGGTGAAGCTGAGTCTAACGTACGCTCTGCATGACGCTTTTGATCACTACATCTGGAAGCTCTTTAGCTAGGCTGCCAGGCAGCATTCTCCCCAAGTCATGGATGGGCTGAGCCACACAGAGATAAAGTGATTTACTCAAGGCCTCACAATGAGTCGGTGGCAGAACTGAGAATAGAAACCGGGAGTCCTGACCCCACACCGCCCCCCGCACCACTGTTCTGGCCATGAACTGGCATTGCTCTTGTCCATTGTGTTAGATACAGTGAGGCTATTTGTGTGTTGTGGTCAGTGGAGTTGCCGTTCTTCTTAAACGGGAGGAATTTATTAAAGAAACAGCCAAAAACTACAGACACAAAAACCGGTTTCCACACAGTGCAGTGTTCTGCCTTGTCTTGCTTGTTTACCAGGGACCACACGCTGCCCGGAACTCTACAGAGAGCATAAAGGTCAACGATGTGCTGTAAGGAACCACATCAGTGCAGGGTGTGACTCTGCAGCCCTGATTAGGGTCTTTTGGTAGCAACACACTAGAAATAATAACTAATCATCTCCATTTAGTGCAGGGAGAAGATGTGCCCAAGGTCACCCAGTGAATGTGGGGAAGAGCATTGTGAAAGTTACTAATGACCCCCCTTAATTCCAGCAGTCATTATGTC
>NW_020674651.1:1943-2434 GCF_002925995.2 Terrapene triunguis
GGCTGTTATTGGCTCTCAGCTAGGTGGACCCGATATTTCGGTAACAGCATGGACTCTTCACTCCCAGCTCACTGGTATCTTCTGACACTTTATCTCTAGTTAAAATGTCTTGGGCCAAATCCTCAGCTGGTGTAAGTGGTTGCAGCCTCACTGAAATCAGGGGAGATCCCCAGCACTAGAGAAACCAATGGAGAGAGAGCACCATGAATCTGTGCTGCTGCATGGACCATACAAGCCAGGTCTGAGACACTAAACGAGGGATTGGAAGCGAGGTCCTCTGGGCTATTTTTCTGGCTCAAGACATTTTCCTTCCTGCTGCCTCAGTTTCCTCATCTGTAAAAGGGGGATATCTCCTAGCAGGAGATAGCAATACTGTGTGTAGAACCTATCAACAGTCAATTCTGTCCATGTGTGACCGTGCTTCAGTGGGACATGGTTGAAGATGCCAAACTCAGGACAAACTGCTGAGATAGAGGGTAGACTCACCCCAG
>NW_020674652.1:0-5099 GCF_002925995.2 Terrapene triunguis
GAAATGAATAAATATACACACGGGGGCACCATTCTACGTGTCTTTGAGTGTTTGAGCCTTTCGGGCATGCTAGGGTCACTATTTCAATATCTTCTCTGCAATCCTGAGGGCTGGAAACCTCCTTACCTAGTCACTGAAAGCCGAGGTGCTCATGGAATCACTGGACTCCAGAATCTGGGGCTTTCAGCAAAACCCCTAATTAGTGCTGGACTCGCTATAAAACCACAAGAGATGGTGACTCTGATGAAGGGCAATGAAGCTGGGAACTTAAAGGTTAAATTTGGCCCCTGTTCAATGGGAAACCAGTGCAGAGAGCGGTGCCCGGAATGATGGGCTCTCGGACACCTGGGGTGCTGAGTAATTGGGCTGGATTTCCCCTACCCCCCTGGCTGCTCTGTCAGCATCTCTTTTGTCAGCACCACCTCCTTCCCCGGTCCCCTTCTCTGTGGGAGTCCCACAGGGCTCCCTCCTTGTCCTCTCCTTTTCTCTCTCTGAGCCTTATCCTTCAGTATCTCCATCTGCTCACATGGGGTCAGTCTCACCTCTGTGCTGATACACTTCTCCACTCTGACTGTGACAGGTTGGACCCCCCCCCCCCATCCAGGGTGCCACCTGAGGTGCTGGGGTCTCACTGAGCCCGCCCTTTCCAGCAGCCTGGGTTTTCACACCCTGTTTGTGCTGTGCTAGGCTCTCAAGCCCTCTATAGCGCGCACACACACACAGTAAAGGCCACACCCAGCTGTAGATACAGACTGAAGTCAGCGCTGTGTGAGAGGATTCACCCTGCACTCATGTGCACACCCCCTTTGGGGAGTAAACTCAAAATAATATTGTCTTGCGCTGTATAGAAAGATCTGCACAGCGCTAGCACATAAAAATTCTCTCTCTCCCTCAATGTGAGGAGAGATATGCACAGCTTCTTGCCCCCCCCAGATAATAATTGCAGAAAATGGGTTTAAGAATAAAAAAACCAAGTTTATTAACTATAAAAGGCAGATACTGGCACTAGAAAAGGTTCAGAGAAGGACCACTAAAAAGATTAGGAGTTTGGAAAGGGTCCCATATGAGGAGAGATTAAAGAGGCTAGGACTTTACAGCTTGAAAAAGAGGAGACTAAGGGGAGGATATGATAGAGGTATATAAAATTATGAGTGATGTGGAGAAAGTGGATAAGGAAAAGTTATTTACTTATTCCCATAATACAAGAACTAGGGGTCACCAAATGAAATTAATAGGCAGCAGGTTTAAAACAAATAAAAGGAAGTTCTTCTTCACACAACGCACAGTCAATTTGTGGAACTCCTTACCTGAGGAGGTTGTGAAGGCTAGGACTATAACAGCGTTTAAAAGAGAACTGGATAAATTCATGGAGGTTAAGTCCATTAATGGCTATTAGCCAGGATGGGTAAAGAATGGTGTCCCTAGCCTCTGTTTGTCAGAGGGTGGAGATGGATGGCAGGAGAGAGATCACTTGATCATTACCTGTTAGGTTCACTCCCCTGGGGCACCTGGCATTGGCCACTGTCGGTAGACAGGATACTGGGCTAGATGGACGTTTGGTCTTACCCAGTACGGCCGTTCTTATGTTCTTATGTAGATTTTAAGTGATTATAAGGGATAGCAAAGAGAACAAGGCAGATTACTAAGAAAATAAAACAAAACAGGCATACTAAGCTTAAAATCTTAAAGAGACTGGTTTCAAGAAATATTTTCGCACCCTAAGTGTTGTTTAGACAAGTTGCAGAGTTTCTATAGCTTAGAGTTCCAGTTATTTCTCTTTACAGACTAGACTCCTGTCTTAGTCTGGACTCAACCCTAGCCTGTCGTACTGCTCAGTTCCTTTGTCTCTTCAGTTACTTTCAGCAGTCTTTCTTCTTGGGCAGGAAGGCAATGGAGACGAGTCTTGTTTGCCTTACTCCCCAGCCTTAAATAAGATTTACACAAGGCAGGAATCTTTTGTTTCCCAGTCTTGACCTTCCGCCCTTCTTTTAGTGGAAAATTACTCGAAGTCCAAGATGGTGTTTAGTACCAGGTGACAGGACCACCTGACCTAGTAGTGTCACAGATAGGTCGCAGGACGCCTCTCAGGAAGGAGTGAAATGACTATCTTCAAAGTCTTATTCTTTTTTCCTAATAGTCCATCAAGGCTAATGGCCTGTTGTCTGGTGTGTGTCTCCCAAATACACACACAGCTATAATTGTTACATAGTCGATATTCCTAACTTTAAACACAGAAATTATACATGCATAGAAATTGGATAATCACAGTCAGTCAAATGTAATCTTTTGGGTGATACCTTACAAGACCCATCTGGCATAAAAATATATCTCAGTTATGCCATGTCCATATTATAAGCACATTTCCCTAAAGAATATAGGGTGTAATGTCACACCAGCCCTGTCTCCTGCTGCTCATTCTCCCATCTGGCATGTTCTCGCCAGTATTCCGCCCTTTAATGGCTCATCTGGTGTCAAGCTCACAGTGCCCAAAACTGAGCTCAGAAATCTGCCCTGCCAACCCCTCTCAGCCAGTGATGTCGCCTGAATAGCTCTTGGTTTCCTTATGTGTGGTGCCTCATGCCCCATTCCCCTCTATACACATCCACTCCTCTGCCTCTGATGTGTTTCTGCATCAGAAATCTCAGGGCCTGACTCCATTGTCTTTGTTGAGTCCTTGGGGAAGATCTGAGAAGGAATTAAATTGTGCTGACACTTATGGCTGTGATAGGAGTGTTGTCTCTCGCTCCCCACTCTGATAGCAGAGGGGATGCTGAGTCTTAGGGAGAAGAAGGTGATAGTCCCCATCCTGCAGAAGGCGAATGAGGAGGGAGCCGGAAATAGCTGTATGGACTGAATTTCCTGGTCACAAACTGCTGTGTGATTTGTCACAGCCAGAGACAAAACTGTGCAACTGGTGAACTTTGCACAGGGCCCAGGCCAGGGAGAGGAGGGAAGGGTGTTTTTGTCTCACTTCCCCATCTGTCTGTATCACTGTGTGGAACAGCAGTGCCACTCTTCCGCACAGCACAGTAATAATCAGCCTCATCCTCTGCCAGGGCCCCGGAGATGGTCAGATAGCCGGCGTTACTGGACGTGTCTTTGGAACCAGAGAATCGAGCAGGGACCCCTGAGCCCTGGCCCTTGTTGGACTCTGAATAGTAATACAGCAGGTATCGTGGAGAATTCTCAGGTTTCTGCTGGTACCAGGACACAACGTGGTCACCGATGCTGGTCCCACTGCTCAGGGTGCAGGAGAGTTTCACGGTGTTTCCTGGGGACACTGACACTGAAGGCGGCTGAGTCACCACAGTCTGCGAGCTGGAACCTGGAAAATATGGTGGAAATTTATCAACACCTCCCTGTCAGTCCCCAGCCACTACTGAATCTCGTGGTGCATTGGCTTCAGCAGCAACTTATTTAACCCGCTCTCCCTTGTTCTCACCTGTGCACCACGTCCCCAGCAGGAGGATGAGGGGAGCCCAGAGCATGATGAGGAGATTTTGGGCCCTTAGGAGAAAACAGCCAGATCCACTGAGAAGGGCTGACAGTCTCTGCCCCTTATATTGATCCTCTTGGGGGGAAGCATCTAAGCTCCACCTTTATTCTAGTTTGTTCTTATCTGATTGGGTCCTATGATCACAGAGAGCTGGGCACGTGGGAGGAGAAACCATCCTTTAGTGAGGAGCTCCTGCTCTATAAGGTCACTAGCTCAGCTCCACTCCAGCAATGACCGTCTGCCAGGATCAAGGTTTCATTTGAATGCTCGCAGTGGAGGCTGCTGGAGTTCAAACTGTGCGACAGTTTCCATTCTAACCCCTCATTTTCAGTTATTTGTAACTTTCCCAATCCTTCCCCTTTCGGCCTGTCATTTCCCTGCTTTGTCTGAGGGGTCATTGATCACTCACATTGATCAGAAACCAACTCAGCAGTTTCTGAGAAGGAGGAGAGGGCAATAAATACACTTTGCCCAGGATTAACCATTTCTGGAGCTAACTAGGGCAGAGCTAAGGAGGAAATGGGGGGATTCTGCAAAGTTCCATTCTCCCATCTAAGGGCCCACACTAGAGGATCTGGGTTTTGTGTCAGGGAATGTACATTATTAGGAGCTGCTCTTTGCTCACTGGGATGATTTATTTCCATCATCTCCAGGCCGCCCAGCAGGGCTACACGAGTTTATGTTTATTCATGAGCAGTTCTTTATTGGGCAGAAAATGGAATTCAGAGAACTGGGCAGTGACTCTGCCGCCCCTTGTGCTGAGAGCTAGGAATGAAAATCCCACTGAAGAACTAAGTCTTCTTGTCATTGTTTATTACTAAAGACCAATGAGATGCATCACAGTCTGAGGAGGCTTCTCCTCAGGAATTCTCCTGGCTCCTTGCTCTTGGCAGTTGGGAAAGTGCTAGAAACATCACCAACGACAAAAATTACACGGAGTCTCAGCAGCACCAAGACAGGCCAATACACACCCTCAAATGTTCAGTAGCAAAGGCTATCTTGTGTCTATGTTTGTGGGGAAGGGAGAACCCGGCTCTGTCCAATACTACTCTGAGTCCCTGCCTTCTGGAATCTTCTGTTCCTGACCCATGAAGTTCAGTTCAGTTCCCAGCTGGCCTTAATTCAAGCGTTTGCAGGAGTTCCTCACAATGGAGCTGGTCTCACACGCAGGGTCCCAAGACAGACTGGCCACTGAGGGAGAGGAGGCTCTCAAATCCCTTCCCCAGGACCCAGATTGAACCAGGTGGAAAATCAAACATGGACTTGACTCTCCAGTTGGGAATATTTAGCCTCTGTTTATCTTTCATGGATTTTAAAATGGGTGACCAACCACAGCCCCACGTAACTCACCTCAAGCCTGGGAAGGGAAGGGTCTGCTATGAGCAGCACAAACAGTGAGCAGGGGGTGATGTCGACTATCCCAACACTGGCTGAGATTCTGCAAGAGCAGGAGAAGATGCATCAATGACTCAGCATTGACTTTATCAATGATCTGTTAACATGATCTGCAGGCAGCTTGGGGGAAAAGCAAACATCATGTATCACCGGAGCAGTACGTGAGCAGCGTGAGGAGCAGAGGGGCCCAGGCCATGGTGGGAATCCA
>NW_020674652.1:5199-5398 GCF_002925995.2 Terrapene triunguis
AAGTGAGCAGCGTGAGGAGCAGAGGGGCCCAGGCCATGGTGGGGAATCCAGATGAGCTCGGCTTCCTGAGGCAAACGGGTCTGTGGCTGGGACCCTCCGATTCTCTCTTAAACCCCCAGCGCTGGAGAACGGCCCCTTCATGCAAATCAGCCCCCTGCTCACTGGGTACAGAGAATGTTCTAGAGAAGAGAATTTTTTT
>NW_020674653.1:0-619 GCF_002925995.2 Terrapene triunguis
TCATTACCTGCTGCTTCAGCCACAGTCCCACCAGACAGAGTCTGTCTGGGCAATAATCACACTGGGTAAAAGAACTACTAGAGCCTCCCCTGGGATAGTACTTGGGGTGTGCTATAGACCGCCGGGATCTAGCCTGGATGCAGACAGAGAACTATTTAATGTTTTTAGGGAAGTAAAAACTAATAAGAACTGTGTAATCATAGGGGACTTCAACTTCCCAGATATAGATTGGGGAACAAATGCTAGTAACAATAATAGGGCTCAGATGTTCCTAGACATTCTAGCAGATGAATTCCTTCATCAGGTAGTAGCTGAACCAACGAGGGGGGATGCCATTTTAGATTTGGTGCTGGTGAGTAGTGAGGACCTCATTGAGGAAATGGTTGTAGGGGACAATCTTGGCTCGAGTGACCATGAGCTAATTCAGTTTAAACTAAATGGAAGGATTAACAGAATTAAAACTGTGACTAAGGTTTACGATTTCAAAAAGGCCAACTTTAATAAATTAAGGCAACTACTTAGGGAAGTGGATTGGGCTAACATATTTAGGGACCTAAAGGCAGATGGCACCTGGGATTATTTCAAGTTGAAGTTGCACGAGCTGTCCGAGGCCTGTATC
>NW_020674653.1:719-1447 GCF_002925995.2 Terrapene triunguis
AGCGTCTCAAAGGGGCGATTAAGAAAAAACAGAAAGCGTACAAAGAATGGAAGCGGGGAGGGATCAGCAAGGAAACCTACCTTATTGAGGTCAGAGCATGTAGAGATGCAGTGAGAAAGGCCAAAAGCCGTGTAGAGTTGGACCTTGCGAGGGGAATTAAAACCAATAGTATTTATATGGGTTTTACACCCATATAAATAGGAAGAAAACAAAGAAAGAGGAAGTGGGACCACTGAAGAATGTAGATGGAGTGGAGATTAAGGATAATCTAGGCATGGCACAATATCTAAATGAATATTTTGCATCGGTCTTTAATAAGGCTAATGAAGGGCTTAGGAATAGAGGCAGCAGGACAGAGGGGAATAAAGGAGGGGGGATTGACATTACCGTATCAGAGGTGGAAGCCAAACTTGAACAGCTTAAACGGGACTAAATCGGGCGGACCGGATGATCTTCATCCTAGAATATTGAAGGAACTGGCGCAAGAAATTGCAAGCCCCTTAGCAATAATTTTTAATGAATCTGTAAACTCGGGGGTGGTACCGTTGGACTGGAAAATAGCTAATGTGGTTCCTATTTTCAAGAAAGGGAAAAAAAGTGACCCGGGTAACTACAAGCCTGTTAGTTTAACATCTGTAGTATGCAAGGTCTTGGAAAAAATTTTGAAGGAGAAAGTAGTTAAGGACCTTGAGGTGAATGGCAATTGGGACAAATTACAACATGGGTTT
>NW_020674654.1:0-452 GCF_002925995.2 Terrapene triunguis
TTCCCAAAGTCCCTGCCCCAACTCCGCCCCCTCCCCTGAATGCTCCGCCCCCTGCTCCTCCCCCTCCCCTGCTTCCCGCGAATCAAATGTTCGCGGGAAACCTGAAACAGGGAGGCAGGCAGCAGGTAAGCTGGGGTGGGGGGAGGGCGCGAGGAGGCGCGGCCCAGTCCAGCCCCCTGGGCGAGCAGCTCGGGCCTGGCTCAGCTCAGGCACTGGGGCGCCAGCCCCGGCCTGCCCCAGCCCGCACCGGACCCGGCGGTTCCAGCTCGGCTTGGGCCCCAGGGCACCGGCCCCGGCCGAGCGGCTCCAGCCCCGGCAGCTCCGGCCCGGCCTGGCTCAGCTCAGGCCCTGGGACGCCAGCCCCGGCCTGCCCCGGCCCCGGTGGTTCCAGCTTGGCTCGGGCCCCGGGGCACCGGCCCCGGCCGAGTGGCTCCGGCCCGGCCCAGCTCGGC
>NW_020674654.1:552-1004 GCF_002925995.2 Terrapene triunguis
TTCCCAAAGTCCCTGCCCCAACTCCGCCCCCTCCCCTGAATGCTCCGCCCCCTGCTCCTCCCCCTCCCCTGCTTCCCGCGAATCAAATGTTCGCGGGAAACCTGAAACAGGGAGGCAGGCAGCAGGTAAGCTGGGGTGGGGGGAGGGCGCGAGGAGGCGCGGCCCAGTCCAGCCCCCTGGGCGAGCAGCTCGGGCCTGGCTCAGCTCAGGCACTGGGGCGCCAGCCCCGGCCTGCCCCAGCCCGCACCGGACCCGGCGGTTCCAGCTCGGCTTGGGCCCCAGGGCACCGGCCCCGGCCGAGCGGCTCCAGCCCCGGCAGCTCCGGCCCGGCCTGGCTCAGCTCAGGCCCTGGGACGCCAG
Organism: Terrapene triunguis; assembly: GCF_002925995.2. Classification (NCBI taxonomy): domain Eukaryota; kingdom Metazoa; phylum Chordata; order Testudines; family Emydidae; genus Terrapene; species Terrapene triunguis. The sequence goes on from NW_020674654.1 coordinate 913, forward strand.
CCCCGGCCTGCCCCGGCCCCGGTGGTTCCAGCTTGGCTCGGGCCCCGGGGCACCGGCCCCGGCCGAGTGGCTCCGGCCCGGCCCAGCTCGGC
>NW_020674655.1:0-1351 GCF_002925995.2 Terrapene triunguis
ATCAAACTAAATACAGATAAGTTCCTCACCAGTTCCAGAATGCTCCCTTTTACAGGCTAATCTCCCTTCAGCCTGGGTCCAGCAATCACTCACACCCCCTGCAGTTACTGTCTCTTGTTTCAGCTTCCTTCAAGCATCCTGGGGGGGTGGAGAGGCTCCTTCTTTAGCCAGCTGAAGACCAAAATGGAGGGGTCTCCCCCAGGGTTAAATACACTCTGTCTTGTGGGAGGAGACCCCCCTCCTCCCTCCTATGCAAAGTCCAGCTCCAAGATGGAGTTCTGGAGTCACCTGGGCAAGTCACATGTCCCTGCATGACTCAGTCTTTACAGGCTGAAGCCATTGCCCACATGGAATCTTGCATGTCTCCAGGAAGACTTCTTATGTGGATTGGAGCATTCCAAGATGCATTGTTCCCTGATCAGGTACTTAACCTGGCGAATTCCTTCCTAAAGAAGCTGACCAAATGCCTCCCAAAGCTTACTTAGAAACCAAGCAAGCATACAGCCCATATTCTTAACCTCAAGTAGAAAATGATATATATATGTACAAATAGGATGAATAGATATAGTAGACCATAACCTTTACGGAGATATGTTACCTGGCACAGGCAGCACAAAACATATTCCAGTTATGTCAGACATACATTTATAAGCACCCCCTCCCCATAAAGCCTTATGGGGTACACTGTCACACTAGTTTACCTATTAATATGAACTTGACGTGAACTAGGTTGTATGTCCCTATTTGTCAGGTCAAGTCACCAACAAAGAGTTTACTGGGCAAATATCTTGCTTGAGATCACTAGTACTCATTTCCCTGCTTTCTTGTGCTGGGCCACAACCCCTCTGCAGTTCTTTTGCTTCCTTTTCTGTCCCTACTTCCCTTTCCCGAAATAAGCAAACAGAAAATAACAAACCAGTAACCACTTTGTCTGTTCTCCAGCCACCACACTTAAAACTCACTTAAAATCACTACCAGTATCTCAAAGCAATCAGCTGTGCACAGACCCTGCTCGACTACGCCACTGTGACGGGTTGGATCACAGAAACCCCCTTGGGAGCTGCCACCCGATGTGCCAAGATTACCCCTGCTTCTGTTTTCCCTGCCAGCTTAGGGCTCCAGCACCCTGTCTTGCTGAGCCAGCCACTCCTGTCTGGCTCCAACACAGACTCAGGGTCTGAATCACTTGTCCCAAAACTGCAAGTTTACCCAAAAACAGCTCACAGGAGTGTGCTTGTCTTTAGCACTCAGATGCCCAACTCCCAATGGGGTCTAAACCCAGATAAATCCGTTTTACCCTGCATAAAGCTTATGCAGGGCAAACTCATAAATTGTTCGCCCTCTATAACAC
>NW_020674655.1:1361-2712 GCF_002925995.2 Terrapene triunguis
ATCAAACTAAATACAGATAAGTTCCTCACCAGTTCCAGAATGCTCCCTTTTACAGGCTAATCTCCCTTCAGCCTGGGTCCAGCAATCACTCACACCCCCTGCAGTTACTGTCTCTTGTTTCAGCTTCCTTCAAGCATCCTGGGGGGGTGGAGAGGCTCCTTCTTTAGCCAGCTGAAGACCAAAATGGAGGGGTCTCCCCCAGGGTTAAATACACTCTGTCTTGTGGGAGGAGACCCCCCTCCTCCCTCCTATGCAAAGTCCAGCTCCAAGATGGAGTTCTGGAGTCACCTGGGCAAGTCACATGTCCCTGCATGACTCAGTCTTTACAGGCTGAAGCCATTGCCCACATGGAATCTTGCATGTCTCCAGGAAGACTTCTTATGTGGATTGGAGCATTCCAAGATGCATTGTTCCCTGATCAGGTACTTAACCTGGCGAATTCCTTCCTAAAGAAGCTGACCAAATGCCTCCCAAAGCTTACTTAGAAACCAAGCAAGCATACAGCCCATATTCTTAACCTCAAGTAGAAAATGATATATATATGTACAAATAGGATGAATAGATATAGTAGACCATAACCTTTACGGAGATATGTTACCTGGCACAGGCAGCACAAAACATATTCCAGTTATGTCAGACATACATTTATAAGCACCCCCTCCCCATAAAGCCTTATGGGGTACACTGTCACACTAGTTTACCTATTAATATGAACTTGACGTGAACTAGGTTGTATGTCCCTATTTGTCAGGTCAAGTCACCAACAAAGAGTTTACTGGGCAAATATCTTGCTTGAGATCACTAGTACTCATTTCCCTGCTTTCTTGTGCTGGGCCACAACCCCTCTGCAGTTCTTTTGCTTCCTTTTCTGTCCCTACTTCCCTTTCCCGAAATAAGCAAACAGAAAATAACAAACCAGTAACCACTTTGTCTGTTCTCCAGCCACCACACTTAAAACTCACTTAAAATCACTACCAGTATCTCAAAGCAATCAGCTGTGCACAGACCCTGCTCGACTACGCCACTGTGACGGGTTGGATCACAGAAACCCCCTTGGGAGCTGCCACCCGATGTGCCAAGATTACCCCTGCTTCTGTTTTCCCTGCCAGCTTAGGGCTCCAGCACCCTGTCTTGCTGAGCCAGCCACTCCTGTCTGGCTCCAACACAGACTCAGGGTCTGAATCACTTGTCCCAAAACTGCAAGTTTACCCAAAAACAGCTCACAGGAGTGTGCTTGTCTTTAGCACTCAGATGCCCAACTCCCAATGGGGTCTAAACCCAGATAAATCCGTTTTACCCTGCATAAAGCTTATGCAGGGCAAACTCATAAATTGTTCGCCCTCTATAACAC
>NW_020674656.1:0-645 GCF_002925995.2 Terrapene triunguis
TCCACACCAGTTTAGACATGCTGTGAGGCTCCATGGTGGGTGGTAGGGAAGCCCATTGAGCAAAGAAAAAGAAGTGCCTCCATACTACTTGTGTGTCTCTCACAGGCCCACATAGTGAGGAAGGTGGAGATGGAAGTGGACCATTGTTGGAAGAGGGCAATAATGGGTAACTGTTCAAAAAAAGAGTTTTTGGTTGGTTGGTTGGTTTGTTTATGTTTTCCCTGAAGTGAAGATAATGGCCTTATTACAATGATTGCCTTAAAAGTTTAGTCCTTTCCCCACCCCTCACATTAGGACATCTTGGGGTTTTTTTAGTGTTATATAAATGAAGTGCAATATACCATCATATATAATTTTTCCATGACAGCAATCACTGAAAGTTGTAGGGCTATATCCACTGTTCAGATGAAGTAGTGTAAAAAATAAAATCCTAGCTCATTATATGAATAATAAGATCCAATTAATCTCTGTATAGGTTTGAATACTGTAAATCAGCTCTTGCTGATTTTATTTATATACACGCACACACATACCCATACATATAAGTAATGAATTTAGTGCCTCACTGACAGCCTTGGAGACTTACATGAATCTACAGAGAATCTTACATTAAACTTACCTAGTGTAGATATTCAGCACATATCC
>NW_020674656.1:655-1300 GCF_002925995.2 Terrapene triunguis
TCCACACCAGTTTAGACATGCTGTGAGGCTCCATGGTGGGTGGTAGGGAAGCCCATTGAGCAAAGAAAAAGAAGTGCCTCCATACTACTTGTGTGTCTCTCACAGGCCCACATAGTGAGGAAGGTGGAGATGGAAGTGGACCATTGTTGGAAGAGGGCAATAATGGGTAACTGTTCAAAAAAAGAGTTTTTGGTTGGTTGGTTGGTTTGTTTATGTTTTCCCTGAAGTGAAGATAATGGCCTTATTACAATGATTGCCTTAAAAGTTTAGTCCTTTCCCCACCCCTCACATTAGGACATCTTGGGGTTTTTTTAGTGTTATATAAATGAAGTGCAATATACCATCATATATAATTTTTCCATGACAGCAATCACTGAAAGTTGTAGGGCTATATCCACTGTTCAGATGAAGTAGTGTAAAAAATAAAATCCTAGCTCATTATATGAATAATAAGATCCAATTAATCTCTGTATAGGTTTGAATACTGTAAATCAGCTCTTGCTGATTTTATTTATATACACGCACACACATACCCATACATATAAGTAATGAATTTAGTGCCTCACTGACAGCCTTGGAGACTTACATGAATCTACAGAGAATCTTACATTAAACTTACCTAGTGTAGATATTCAGCACATATCC
>NW_020674657.1:0-766 GCF_002925995.2 Terrapene triunguis
AGATACAGATTAGTTGTACCCCTCCCACTCTTAAATTTGTAACATTAGCTGACTAATTCCCACCACCACACACACAAACATTAAATATATTTGTTTTGTGTTAACTATTTTAGATATCACACAAAGATACTATGGATATAAAAATAACGTGAAATATTTACATTTAAGGGCTGAATAACGCAGCCCTATTAAGGGGTGAATAACGTAGCTGAAGTCGAAGTACCTTAGTTCAAACGTAAAGGTACTTACCAAAGGTCCACACGCGGCAGGCAGTTCCCCTGTCGACTCCACCTACTCCTCTCGCGGAGCAGGAGTACCGGCGTCGACGGCGAGCACTTCCGGGATCGATTATACTTACCTCCGGGTTCGGCGGTAAGCAGACGTACCCTATGTTGGTTTACAGAATGCATGTGAGTACCATAACAAAATTGCAGTTTAATGAATACTTCTGTTGTCCTGCTATTTGTCAGAGTTCTAAATAAATCTTATTATTTCATATTGAATTATTTAAATTTGTTTTGTTATCCTTATCTGCACTCCCCACCCATGTTAAAATATATCAAAATAAAAGCAGTAGTAGTATAAGGGCCCTACCGTCAATCAAACCTAACCCCGCCCCTTGACCCCTTGGTCCCTCCCACCTGTCACCGGAAGTCCCGCCCCATGGGGGTATTACTTCCGGGGTCAAGGTGCCACCTGACCGGAAGCAAGGTGGGTCATGTGACCCCTCTAAGAACTCCCCCCACCACCCTCTACCAATCAGGAG
>NW_020674657.1:776-8274 GCF_002925995.2 Terrapene triunguis
CCGCGGAGAAAGCGCTACATCAGCGACAGTTCCGAGGAGGAGGAGGGAGCGACCGAGGGGAGCCCTTTGGCCCAGCCGTTGCTGGATACGCCGGAACCCGACCCCGAAACCCTCGTGAGACAGCCCGATGAACATGGCGGTCTCTCTTTGTCCAACCCCTCAGAGGTGGAAGGCGATTGCGGCTCGGGGGAGTCACCGGCGGACAAGGCGAACGGAAAAGACGGCGCTCAGGTAAATGAATGCTTAAGAAGCGGCGGTCGAGGAGGGGTGGGTAATGGGTTAGGAACCGGGGGTTGCATAAATTAAAAAAAAAAAAAAAACACAAGTAGTGAGGGGTGCTTACACGTTTTCTTTTCTGAAAATCTCTCAACAGGTCGACGATGCCTTTTTAGAGGCCTTTAAGAACTTACACATTGGAAGCCCTGTGGGAGTAAACATATCCTGCGTCAGCTGTTTTTGCTCATGTCTGAGACACAGATCTCAAGCCGAAAAGGACAAAATGGAAGAATGAACCATCTGAGACGCCCTTAGGGTAGGGGGGTCATGGCAGCCATTTTACAGGTGGCTGTAAAAGGTCGTGTTAAACCAGGCGATTAATAAAACTTATTTAAATGTGTCAATATGAATGTGTCCCCTTTCATACTCGTGGTAGTAAAAGACGGTACCAGTAACAGTCATGTCTACACAGACGGCGCTGTTAAAGAAAATATATTACGCCCCCGGGGAAGTTGGGAGCTTCGGCGGGGTCAACCCTCTTTTTCAAGTGGCCAGAAAGCATAGTAAAACTTTAAACAGAAGACAGGTAACAGCATGGCTTTCAGACCAGGATGCTTACACTTTACACAAACCGGCTCGAATACGTTTTAAAAGAAACAAGACCATTGTTTCAGAGGTGGATGCGCAGTGGCAGGCAGATTTGGTGGATATGCACCGGTTCTCCAAACACAACAGCGGTTTTAAGTACATCTTAACAGTGATAGACATTCTATCCAAATATGCCTGGGCCTTAGGCCTAAAAGACAAGACGAGTGGTGAGGTATCCAAGGCCTTTAAAGCTATTTTCAGTGAAGGGCGCGTGCCTCAAAAATTACAAACCGATCGGGGGAAAGAATTTTTAAACAAACCTTTAAGTGGATTGTTAAAGCGGCATGGAGTTCACCATTTTGTTACCAATAATGAAGTCAAAGCAGGGGTTGTGGAGCGATTTAACAGAACTTTAAAAACTAGGATGTGGAGATATTTTACAGCCCGTAACACCTTTCGCTACATTGACGTCTTACCTGACTTTATAAAGAGTTACAACCAGAGCGTTCACAGAACTATACGTACAAGACCCATTGATGTTAACCCTTCAAATTCTCTGAAGGTATGGAAAATGGTTTACGGAGATGATTTTAAAATAAAACCGGTTGTTGCCTCTTTTAGAAAAGGTGACCACGTGAGACTATCTAAAACCAAAGGCGCTTTTGAAAAAGGTTATGAACAGACGTTTACCGATGAGATATTCATAGTGGATGAAGCCTTAACCAGGGGCCAGAGACCTGTATACCGCTTAAAAGATTACGAGGGTGAGGCAGTTACTGGATCTTTTTACCCTGAAGAATTACAAAAAGTAAACCCCAAACGAGACAGGATTTACAGGATTGAAAAAGTTCTAGCAGAGAAAGGAAAAGGGAGAAAAAAGCAGCTACTGGTGAAGTGGTTGGGGTGGCCTGATAAGTTTAACAGCTGGGTGGAAGCTTCTCAACTCTGTGACATCTAGACACGAACAAACAAACAAACAAAAAGATTCCTTCTGCAAGGACAGAGAGAGAAAAATGAGTGACGGCGGGTTTTACATTACTTTGCCCAGCAATGCCAGCTCTGCAGTTTTTCCCCAAAACACCATCTCGAACTTTACAATACGGCTAATTAAGCCCTTGGATCTCCTGGGTGCCTGGGAGGTGGGGTTAGTGGAAATACAATACCCGCACAGCTGGAATACTATCAACGAAGACACCCCTTTCGAAATCACCTTTGGAGCTACAACGTGGAATTTCATCCTACGACGAGGTTATTACTCGACCATACCCGAATTACTGGAGCATATGAACAGCAACGTGGCTCGGCATCCCGGACCGCCTGAGGTGGTCATGAACTACGACCCTGTGGGTAGAAAAGTGAGACTTAAATCTACCGATTTTATGTACGTGTTTTCTACTGGCGGGGAGCTAGCTAACATTCTGGGTTTGGGCCACAAACGCCACGTCCAAAAATTCCCCTTCTCGGCAGACATCACAGGAGGTTTTAACTCCTTGTATGTATACACGGATATCGTAGAACACCAGTTTGTGGGGGACTTTTCTGTTCCCCTGTTACGCTGCGTCCCTGTCCGAGGAAGGAACAACGAGTTTGTTACCATCACCTACGACAAGCCTCATTACGTCCCTGTCAGTAAACACCACATCGACACCATCACCATTGAAATAAAGACAGATCAGAACAGAGATGTCTCATTTCGCTTCGGCAAGGTGATCGTCAAGCTGCATCTGCGGCCGCGGAGAGAGCGAGGTTTCTAAAAAAAGCAAAACCCTATTATGGCGATCCCAAAAAATTATGGCGACCCCACCATCTACAGGAACTATTACAAAGCCCAGGCTGGATACGCCCTTCCTGGATATCATGGGGCCCCCGTGATGTACGGGGCGGGTGTGGGTGGAATATTTCGTAGCCTCTTTCGAAAAGCCGTACCGCTTTTGAGGAGGGGGCTAGAGATTATTAAACCCCACGTAAAAACCGCCGCTCAAAACATAGCTAAAGATGTGGTAGGTCATGTCTCCCGTGCTGTTCTGGAGAAGGTGGGGAATACAGCTTCACAGGAAGGATCGGGGCTGATGTACATTAAAAGGAGGAAGAGAAAGAGAAATACGTCATACCCGCGACGCACAGGTCCTCCGAAACCCTTTAAAAGAAGGGCTTTGACACGCAGGGCCGGCCATAAGCGAAAGTCCAAGAGGAAGCCTGGGCGAAAGAGGAGACGCGCTCGGCCTGGTAAAAGAGACATATTTTAATCAACATGGCTTTTGTTCACTGCGGGTCTGAAGAGTGCACCAAATCCGAACTAGACTTGTTTCAAATAGCCCCTACGCAGACCAGCATCGAGAAAAGCATTTACATCGAGGTGCCGCCTCTATCGGCCATTACGGAGTCTGCCCCCATTGACTTTTTTATAGCAGGGAATGGCATAGATTATATGGATTTAAACAACACGCTGCTGTACCTGTGTTGCAAGATTGTAAAAGGAGACGGAACTGAACTCGCCGCGGACGCCGAAGTGGGTCTGGTGAATTACCCCGTGGCCTCTATTTTCAGTCAGTTGGATGTCACGCTGGGAGACCGCCTCATAAGCCAAAGCAACAACTGCTACCCTTACAGGGCCTTTATAGAATCGGTGCTCAATTACAGCGACGACACCCTCGCCACGCAATTTTCCGCCGGCCTGTTTTACAAAGACACTGCTGGACAACATGAAGAAACAGAGTTGGATGGAGGGAATCTAGGCCGGGAGCAGAACGGTAGAGCTGCTGGGCCATTTACACAGCGACCTGTTTTTTCAAGAAAAACTTTTGTTAAACGGAGTGGATGTGAAAATTAAACTGATGCGCAGTAAAGACGCTTTCTGTTTAATGGGCAGTGCGGCTGAAGGCTTTAAACTGCGCATTGTATCAGCGTCCCTTTTTGTGAAGAAAGTACGGGTGGCCCCGGGAGTCCGTCTGGGGCACGCGGAGGCCCTGCTTACCGCTAATGCTAAATACCCCGTGGACCGTGTGGGAATGAAAGTGTTTAGCATCCCCGCGGGCAGCAGGGTCAGTAACCAGGAGAACCTGTTCTTGGGACAGTTACCCAAAATGCTTGTCCTAGGGTTTGTGGATAACGATGCCTTTAGCGGAAGTTACGCTAAAAATCCCTTTCATTTTAAACATTACGATATTAATTTTGTGGCCTTGTATGTGGATGGTGAACAGATACCGACCAAGCCTCTGCAACCGGACTTCGAGGCAGGACGCTGCGTGAGAGAATACATGAATTTGGTACAGACAGCTGGTAAACACATGAAAGATCGTTCTCTGTTAATCGACCGTGAGGAGTTTGCACAGGGTTACACCTTGTTTGCCTTTGACCTGTCTCCCGACCAGGAATGTGCTGATCACTATTCCCTGATTAAAACCGGGAACCTGAGAGCAGAAATACGTTTTGGGAAGGCTTTAACGGTTACCGTCAATATGATTGTGTATGGGGTTTTTGACAATGTCATAGAAATAAATCAGAGGAGAAACGTTCTGTTTGACTACATGTGAACATGGCCACCGTGCAGCTCCCACGTGTCTTATCAACGGACCCTTACACGAAAAAGAATTTCTTAGACGTGTTCCCTTGCGATTGGCTCCCAGGACGCAAGCTGTCTCAGAGACCCCTAGGCTTGGTGGTGAACACGCATCCACACAACCAACCGGGCGAACACTGGCTCGCCTTGTATCTGGCAGAGCGTAACCGTGGAGAGTTTTTTGACTCATATGGGCACCCCCCGAACAGTGTGTTGTTTCCTAAAAGTATTATGAAATTTTTAAACAAAAATGCCACAGACATGGTGTTTCACAATAGACAATTACAAGACCCCCGCTCCGTCGCCTGCGGCTATCACTGCGTGTTTTTCTTACATCATCGTAGCAAGGGTTTATCTTTTGATCGGATTTTAAATTTGTATTCTAATGACTTAGTGCAAAACGACCGGATGGTGATGAATTTTGTAAAAAGTAAATTTAAATTCTTGGGCAGGCCTAGCCTTGCTCAAAACATGTTTCAACAAGCCCAGACGTGTATCTTGCAATGATTTTCATAGCCATGTTACCCAATAAAACACCCCAGGTGAGGGGTTTAAAGACAAAATGATGTTTGGTGTGTGTGTTTTTTTTTTTTTTCTTTACAACCAACCGGGGGTTAAACCAATTAAGGAAAAAAGTAAACAGATTTTTTTTTTTTTTAAATTATAGAAATGTTTTATTTAAAGCAAAACATTACCAGTTTTTAAAAAAAAAAAAAAAAATTTAGAATGTGAAAAATGTTACACACTGAGCCATTCGGCTCTTTTAGCCAATTTTCGTTTTTTAGACGGCAAAAAGGGGGTCACGGTTTCTTGATTCACCCCGGTGTCAGCAGTCGAGGCCTTGAGCCGTTCCAAAAGATTTCTGTTGGCCGCATTGCCCATGACGGAAGATGGTACGTTCAGTTCCGCCATGGCATTCATAAACACATCCCATCCTTTAGGTACATGTCTGCTAGGAACAGAGCGAGTCTGGGTGACGGCCCTGACTAAGTCGAGCATGTTAGAACCATTAACCACAGAGCCTTTGTACACAAAAGACCCTTTATCGTTCCATGAAGAGAGATTTTTATCCTGGCCCAGCTTATTTAGCAATACTATTGCATTTTTCTTATAACGCTTATTGACGTTATCCAACACCTCCTGAGCAACAGAGTCTGAGTTCTTTGGTGTTTCTGGGGGTTTGGCAGTTACACTTTGTTCCTGTTCCGGTAGAAACAGACTTATTTTCCCTTTATCCGCATCGCTCTGCTTCACGTACATTAGGTACCTTTGAAGCACGGCGCTGTAAAGTTTAGCCTTTTCATATTCAGCCAAGTCAGTTCTTTGAAGAACAGACTTCATTTCAGCATCCAGTAAGCGAGTTGCGGTTGTTCTGATATTTTCCTCTGCCGGAGGGGGAGCCTTTAATTGCACCAACTGGTGGCTGGGCACCAGGAACATTTTTTCTGCATACTCCATTATCGATTAGTTAAAAGCCCCGTTATCAGAGGGATAGCAAAACTTAACAGAGGTCCGATAAACCCCCCAGACTGCTTTACCAAATGCTTTTTTCTTTTAAGTGAAACCCTTTTATTACACAAAGTTTTTATAAGCGTGCGTTTCTTTTTCAGCACACGCACTTGATTCTGTGTTAAAGGGACGTTTCCTTTTAAGGTATTGAGCGCTATTTCTGAGATGGCCGCTACTAGATCGTCAGAGGCCGAACACAGTATAGCCCTCCTTTGCTGTGGGGACGATTTGCTAAGTAATTTTAAAAGGCCCAGGTTTCTCTTCACGCAGCTAGACATGTTTTCCGGTCAGCAGCCCCGGCTGTTAAAAAGGGGCCTGCCGATAAGTCATCTCTTTTTATACCCGGCTGTTGTTCTTTTCAAAGTATAAACCGCCGGCCAGTCTGGAGGGAAAAGACCAGTTCTTAGTCTATAAGCTTCTGGTGTGGAAGCATTTAAATCCACCACCAGGTAGCCATAAGGTCTTTTGGTAGCATCCTCAAAAGCTTCTAGAAAGAATTGAGCTTTGCCGGGGTACATTTGCCGAGCGAGCGTAGCAATTTGTAATTTATCCCTGGGGTTTTTGAACAGAACCATGTACTTTGTGTTTAGGTTAATCGTGCGACTCTTTTTTTTTCCCTGACAAAATACGTTTTGAACTATATACATAATGCTCAGGTTTCTGTGATGCACGTACTTGGTAAAGGCTTTCTCGATTTCATCACTTTCACAAGCCGAGTTCATCAGATCGTCTATGATAATCATATTTACTTTATTAGTAGGAAACAAACTGTCATCGTCAAAAGCCTCAGGCAGCCCCTCCACAAAATGGATAAAGGGATATTTACAAAGCAGTTCTTTATACAGAGGTTGCCAACAACTGTAACACCACACGATATTCTCAGGCATAACAGACAGTGTGTGTTTGGCATTATCCAACACGTTTTTTATAAAGTAACTTTTCCCGCAGTTGCTAGGCCCCGCGAGAATTGCAGAAAAGGGGTGTTTCCACCTCGTATCCATTTTTTTTTTCTTTTTCAAAAGCCGTAGGGCAAGGTTTTAAAACCTTCTCCTAGGACCCTCTTGTTGTAAACCACTTTTTGTGTCTTTTTAAGGGTTTTTGTCTCTATTTGCCACTGGTTTTTGTTTCTTACGATAGAGGGCTGCTGCACCTCTATCTTTTTTGAGGTGTTTTCTTGCAGACCTGTGCAATAGTCCAAGACTAGATCTTTCAAACTGTCGAAGTTGATCTTTTCGCAGTTTGCTACGTTTAGGGTAATACCTTTGACTTTCATACAGGCCTTTCCACCCGACAGCTTATACCCATAGGTTTTCGGGCCTGCCGACACAAACTCGGTGATGTGTTGATCTGGCGGGATCTCGCTCGTGAGGTCCCCTAAATAATCCCCCAGAGGGGGATTCCAGTCACCCTCCCTTTTCACAAAGATCACCGAGTCAGTGTCGTGGTACAGGCACCGCTCTTGCAAACCGTCTAGGAGACTGTATAATTCTAAGCGTGCGTGTCGTGGAAGCACGCAAAAGAACGGTACTCTGTCTCTGGCAATACCAATGTTTTCATTGCCTGTTTCACCACCGCTTACGCCCGCTTAGAATTATACAGTCTCCTAGACGGTTTGCAAGAGCGGTG
>NW_020674658.1:0-550 GCF_002925995.2 Terrapene triunguis
GGGGCAGGCTGGGGGGGGACAGGAGAGGGAAGTGGGGGGGGTTGGGGCAGGCAGGGCTGGGGTGGAGGCGGGGGAACAGGAGGGAGAAATGGGGGGGTGGGGGCAGGCAGGGCTGGGGGGGACAGGAGGGAGAAGTGGGGGGGGGGTTGGGGGCAGCTAGAATAGGTGGCCCCGCCCCATCCATCTGTTCTTGCTGGATGGGAATAGGAAGGTGGAGCCTAGATTTACGGCGCATGCGCGCTGTACGGTGCCCAACCTACTCCTCTTCCTTCCCCGCCCAACTCATCTTTAAAGGGCCAGTACCTGGGGGGAAGGCAGGAAAGTCCGCTGCTGCGCGTGTGCAATGGCGTCTGCTGCATTTCGCCCCGCGTACGCATGCGCACTTGGTTCACTTCGCCCCGTCTCAGGCGCGGGCGCTGCTGGTCTCCACCCCCCGCCCTGCCCCTCCGCCCGCGCATGCGCCTTGCCCCCTCCGGCCCGGGGAGGGGGATGCGGACGGGGGAAGATGGCGGCCTCGAACAACCCGCGGAAATTCAGCGAGAAGATCGCG
>NW_020674658.1:560-1110 GCF_002925995.2 Terrapene triunguis
GGGGCAGGCTGGGGGGGGACAGGAGAGGGAAGTGGGGGGGGTTGGGGCAGGCAGGGCTGGGGTGGAGGCGGGGGAACAGGAGGGAGAAATGGGGGGGTGGGGGCAGGCAGGGCTGGGGGGGACAGGAGGGAGAAGTGGGGGGGGGGTTGGGGGCAGCTAGAATAGGTGGCCCCGCCCCATCCATCTGTTCTTGCTGGATGGGAATAGGAAGGTGGAGCCTAGATTTACGGCGCATGCGCGCTGTACGGTGCCCAACCTACTCCTCTTCCTTCCCCGCCCAACTCATCTTTAAAGGGCCAGTACCTGGGGGGAAGGCAGGAAAGTCCGCTGCTGCGCGTGTGCAATGGCGTCTGCTGCATTTCGCCCCGCGTACGCATGCGCACTTGGTTCACTTCGCCCCGTCTCAGGCGCGGGCGCTGCTGGTCTCCACCCCCCGCCCTGCCCCTCCGCCCGCGCATGCGCCTTGCCCCCTCCGGCCCGGGGAGGGGGATGCGGACGGGGGAAGATGGCGGCCTCGAACAACCCGCGGAAATTCAGCGAGAAGATCGCG
>NW_020674659.1:0-2324 GCF_002925995.2 Terrapene triunguis
AACTCATCGGCCAGCCGGCCTGCATGTCGCGGGTTCTCTGGTTTTTTGTCCACCAACCACAGCCTCAGGTCGGATGGGCACCGCTCATACAGTTGCTCCAATACCAGCAGTTTAACCAGGTCCTCCTTCGTCTGGGCCCCATCAGCCCACTTGCTGGCGTATCCCTCCATGCGGACGGCTAGTTGCAGATATGAAATCTCAGGGGTTTTATCCTGACTCCGGAACCTTTCCCGGTACATCTCAGAAGTCAGCCCAAACTCACGTAGCAGGGCCTTTTTGAATAGTTCGTAGTCCCCTTTCTCCGCCTCGTCCAGTTGGCGGTACAATGCCACGGATTTGGGGTCCAGTAAGGGGGTGAGAACCCGGAGTCTGTCCGCAGGATCAATCTGGTGCAGCTCGCAGGCCGTCTCAAATGCATCCAGGAAGTCATCCATGTCCTCCCCCTCCTTACGTGGGGCCAGGATGCACTTATCAAAGCTTCGTGCAGTCCTGGGTCCCCCCTCACTCACCGCAGCCGGGGTCGCGCGGCCCTTCAGCCTGGCCAGTTCCAGTTCCTGCTGACGCTGTCTCTCTTCATTCTGCCTTTGTCTCTCATTCTCCTCCCGTTCATGACGCCTTTGTCTCTCATTCTCCTCCCGTTCATGACGCCTTTGTCTCTCTTCATGCTGCCTCTGTTGTTCACGATCCTTCAGCTCTCTCAGTTTTAGCTCTATCTCCCAGTCCAGCCCATTCCGCTCCATGGATGCCGCGCGCGGCCGGGAGGATCCCCTGCTGGCCGGCGAGCGTGGCCGGGAGGATCCCCTGCTGGCCGGGGGGGTCACGGCGCCCTCGGTATTTGCTGGGCTCCTCCCCACCCTTCCCCTAGGCATAGGAAGGAGGGGTCTCGGGAAGCCCTCAGCAGCCGGCTGACCACTCCCAGCTGGGACAGACACTGGGGCCTGCGCTGCATCTGCCAGGCTGCTTCCCTCAGAGACAGGGATCAGTTCATTCGTGCGATCTTGCTTCTCCAGCTGGGCAATGAGCTGTTCTTTGGTGAGCTTCCCAATGCGCACCCCCCTCTGCTTGCACAGCTCCACCAGGTCACTCTTAAGCCGCTTGGCATACATCTTCCAGCTGGCCAGTCACAGGCCTGTGTGCTCACCGCTCCCCACAGTTTCCAGGGATACCCCTAGTGTGCCAGCCCTTCTCGAGGTCACCACCTCTCTGCCAGGGTCGAGCTGCAGACTCCTCCGCCCCTGGGACCACTCGCTGCGATTCCCCGGGGGACTCTGTTACTGCAAAAGTCCTTCTCGCTGGTCACACACTCCCAGGGGTGATAACCGTCTCTCTCTGACTCTTCAGCACGCCTGGTCCCCGTCAATCCCCCTTCGTTTTACTTCTCCCCAGTCACTTACTGCAGGAAGCGCCGTCCACGGGGTGCAGTAGATCCCACCGCTGCCACCAGTTGTCACGGAGTATGGGGGGACTCAGGGCCCTGCACCCCCGGCGTCCTGCGATTCACCATGACTCTCAGCCAGCCAGTAAAGCAGAAGGTTTATTTAGACGACAGGAATACAGTCCAAGACAGGTCTTGCAGGCACAGACAACAGGACCCCCTCAGTTAGGTCCATCTTGGGGTCCCCGGGCACCCTAGCCCCCTTAGGGGATCAGAGCCCTGTCTGCCCCAAGCCCTAGTCACTAGCCAGCTTCTGAGACTCTGCCTTCAGCGACCCCACCCACCGCCTTTGTTCAGTCTCCCGGGCCAAGGTGTCACCTGGTCCCAGCCCCCTCCTGGGTTCTCATGTTACAGGCTCAGGTATTTCCAGTCAGTCTCCCATCCCCCAATGCCGGCTATCCCAGCCACACTCCCCTGTCAGCATTCACAGACCACAGTAAGAACAGACCCAGTTCGTCACATCTCCCCCCTTCGAGACCGAACTGAGCGGGGTCACTTCAGCCAGTGACCCGGGGAAGTTCGAACCTACCCCCGTTCCCATGGATGCCTCAGCATCCCTCCCATTCCTTGGTGAGAATTACACCAGGCCCCTCCAGTTTCACGCCCCCCCTTAGGTCGGGGGTGCTCGATGGCACTCGTAGTTCGCACGTGGGAAGATTTATGCGGCCCGTGCCCTTTTCCTACCCCAATACCCCTGGGGTTCCAACTGGGCTGGGGTCTTCTCCCAGCACTCCAGTCTGGAGGTCTATGCTTCGGGCTCTCCTGGTTCAGAGCCCCCCTTTTAACCTTGGCCACCCTCTGGAAAGGCTCCTCTATGCTGGGCAAGGGTCCTAAAGCCGTTTTCCCCTTGTCCCGGGCCTTCCTCCCCCTCTGACAGGGGTCACAGGAT
>NW_020674659.1:2334-4658 GCF_002925995.2 Terrapene triunguis
AACTCATCGGCCAGCCGGCCTGCATGTCGCGGGTTCTCTGGTTTTTTGTCCACCAACCACAGCCTCAGGTCGGATGGGCACCGCTCATACAGTTGCTCCAATACCAGCAGTTTAACCAGGTCCTCCTTCGTCTGGGCCCCATCAGCCCACTTGCTGGCGTATCCCTCCATGCGGACGGCTAGTTGCAGATATGAAATCTCAGGGGTTTTATCCTGACTCCGGAACCTTTCCCGGTACATCTCAGAAGTCAGCCCAAACTCACGTAGCAGGGCCTTTTTGAATAGTTCGTAGTCCCCTTTCTCCGCCTCGTCCAGTTGGCGGTACAATGCCACGGATTTGGGGTCCAGTAAGGGGGTGAGAACCCGGAGTCTGTCCGCAGGATCAATCTGGTGCAGCTCGCAGGCCGTCTCAAATGCATCCAGGAAGTCATCCATGTCCTCCCCCTCCTTACGTGGGGCCAGGATGCACTTATCAAAGCTTCGTGCAGTCCTGGGTCCCCCCTCACTCACCGCAGCCGGGGTCGCGCGGCCCTTCAGCCTGGCCAGTTCCAGTTCCTGCTGACGCTGTCTCTCTTCATTCTGCCTTTGTCTCTCATTCTCCTCCCGTTCATGACGCCTTTGTCTCTCATTCTCCTCCCGTTCATGACGCCTTTGTCTCTCTTCATGCTGCCTCTGTTGTTCACGATCCTTCAGCTCTCTCAGTTTTAGCTCTATCTCCCAGTCCAGCCCATTCCGCTCCATGGATGCCGCGCGCGGCCGGGAGGATCCCCTGCTGGCCGGCGAGCGTGGCCGGGAGGATCCCCTGCTGGCCGGGGGGGTCACGGCGCCCTCGGTATTTGCTGGGCTCCTCCCCACCCTTCCCCTAGGCATAGGAAGGAGGGGTCTCGGGAAGCCCTCAGCAGCCGGCTGACCACTCCCAGCTGGGACAGACACTGGGGCCTGCGCTGCATCTGCCAGGCTGCTTCCCTCAGAGACAGGGATCAGTTCATTCGTGCGATCTTGCTTCTCCAGCTGGGCAATGAGCTGTTCTTTGGTGAGCTTCCCAATGCGCACCCCCCTCTGCTTGCACAGCTCCACCAGGTCACTCTTAAGCCGCTTGGCATACATCTTCCAGCTGGCCAGTCACAGGCCTGTGTGCTCACCGCTCCCCACAGTTTCCAGGGATACCCCTAGTGTGCCAGCCCTTCTCGAGGTCACCACCTCTCTGCCAGGGTCGAGCTGCAGACTCCTCCGCCCCTGGGACCACTCGCTGCGATTCCCCGGGGGACTCTGTTACTGCAAAAGTCCTTCTCGCTGGTCACACACTCCCAGGGGTGATAACCGTCTCTCTCTGACTCTTCAGCACGCCTGGTCCCCGTCAATCCCCCTTCGTTTTACTTCTCCCCAGTCACTTACTGCAGGAAGCGCCGTCCACGGGGTGCAGTAGATCCCACCGCTGCCACCAGTTGTCACGGAGTATGGGGGGACTCAGGGCCCTGCACCCCCGGCGTCCTGCGATTCACCATGACTCTCAGCCAGCCAGTAAAGCAGAAGGTTTATTTAGACGACAGGAATACAGTCCAAGACAGGTCTTGCAGGCACAGACAACAGGACCCCCTCAGTTAGGTCCATCTTGGGGTCCCCGGGCACCCTAGCCCCCTTAGGGGATCAGAGCCCTGTCTGCCCCAAGCCCTAGTCACTAGCCAGCTTCTGAGACTCTGCCTTCAGCGACCCCACCCACCGCCTTTGTTCAGTCTCCCGGGCCAAGGTGTCACCTGGTCCCAGCCCCCTCCTGGGTTCTCATGTTACAGGCTCAGGTATTTCCAGTCAGTCTCCCATCCCCCAATGCCGGCTATCCCAGCCACACTCCCCTGTCAGCATTCACAGACCACAGTAAGAACAGACCCAGTTCGTCACATCTCCCCCCTTCGAGACCGAACTGAGCGGGGTCACTTCAGCCAGTGACCCGGGGAAGTTCGAACCTACCCCCGTTCCCATGGATGCCTCAGCATCCCTCCCATTCCTTGGTGAGAATTACACCAGGCCCCTCCAGTTTCACGCCCCCCCTTAGGTCGGGGGTGCTCGATGGCACTCGTAGTTCGCACGTGGGAAGATTTATGCGGCCCGTGCCCTTTTCCTACCCCAATACCCCTGGGGTTCCAACTGGGCTGGGGTCTTCTCCCAGCACTCCAGTCTGGAGGTCTATGCTTCGGGCTCTCCTGGTTCAGAGCCCCCCTTTTAACCTTGGCCACCCTCTGGAAAGGCTCCTCTATGCTGGGCAAGGGTCCTAAAGCCGTTTTCCCCTTGTCCCGGGCCTTCCTCCCCCTCTGACAGGGGTCACAGGAT
>NW_020674660.1:0-602 GCF_002925995.2 Terrapene triunguis
CCCCCCCACGGCTCCCTCCCTGCCCCCACTGCCCCATAGCTCCCCCCACGGCTCCCTCCCTGCCCCCACTTCCCCATAGCTCCCCCCACGGCTCCCGCCCTGCCCCCCCAGCCCCCTGCCCCTCACCGTCGTAGCAGGCCGGCAGGGGCAGCAGGCCATCGAAGCAGCGCGCGGGGGCCTGGTAGCTGCAGCTCTGGGTCTGGGTCTGGGTCTGTGTCTGGTTCTGGCTCCGGCAGTAGAAGGTGACGATCTCCCCGTGCTGGACCTGCCCTTGTGGGATCTCCTGGATCCAGAGCTTGCGGCCCTGGTAGAGCACACGGCTCCGCTGGGCCGGCACCAGGCAGCGCGCTGGGGGGAGACGGGAGACCGGGGTAGATGGGCCCATGGGGCTGATCCGGGGGACAGGGAGGAGACGGGATACCGGGGTAGATGGCTAGTGGGGCTGATCGCAGGGGGTGGCAGGATACTGGGGTAGATGGGCCCATGGCTCTGGTCCAGGGGACAGGGAGGGGGCGGGATACCAGGGTAGATGGACTCAGGAACTGATCCAGGGGGGATGGGAAGAGGTGGGATACCGGGGTAGATGGGCCCGGGGGCTGATC
>NW_020674660.1:612-1214 GCF_002925995.2 Terrapene triunguis
CCCCCCCACGGCTCCCTCCCTGCCCCCACTGCCCCATAGCTCCCCCCACGGCTCCCTCCCTGCCCCCACTTCCCCATAGCTCCCCCCACGGCTCCCGCCCTGCCCCCCCAGCCCCCTGCCCCTCACCGTCGTAGCAGGCCGGCAGGGGCAGCAGGCCATCGAAGCAGCGCGCGGGGGCCTGGTAGCTGCAGCTCTGGGTCTGGGTCTGGGTCTGTGTCTGGTTCTGGCTCCGGCAGTAGAAGGTGACGATCTCCCCGTGCTGGACCTGCCCTTGTGGGATCTCCTGGATCCAGAGCTTGCGGCCCTGGTAGAGCACACGGCTCCGCTGGGCCGGCACCAGGCAGCGCGCTGGGGGGAGACGGGAGACCGGGGTAGATGGGCCCATGGGGCTGATCCGGGGGACAGGGAGGAGACGGGATACCGGGGTAGATGGCTAGTGGGGCTGATCGCAGGGGGTGGCAGGATACTGGGGTAGATGGGCCCATGGCTCTGGTCCAGGGGACAGGGAGGGGGCGGGATACCAGGGTAGATGGACTCAGGAACTGATCCAGGGGGGATGGGAAGAGGTGGGATACCGGGGTAGATGGGCCCGGGGGCTGATC
>NW_020674661.1:0-545 GCF_002925995.2 Terrapene triunguis
GACACAGTCCTGAAGGGGAATCCCATAGCTACATGCCTCCTAACCAATGGGGGGAGGGGAGACGCTGCAGCTGTTCCTGTCCATTGCTGCATGTTCTGGGAGAATCAGCTCAGCTGTAAAGGGGTAAAATTAGCAACATTAATTCCACACGCGCACACACCCCCAATCTTTTCCCGCATTTTAGGGTCAAATATTCCTTCTCACGCCCCAAATGATGGGGTCCCTGGAGGTATCATGGGCTGCGTTCACCACCAGGGCCGGCTCTAGGCACCAGCAAAACAAGCAGTTGCTTGGGGCGGCAGATTTGCAAGGGGCGCAAGAATCCAGCATGGGAGCTAAGAACCAACAGGGCCCCCTGGGAGCTGTAGTTCCTTGGTTAGCTCCCTGCCTATAGAGCCAGCCCTGGAGCAGGGAAAGAACTACATTTCCCAGCATTCCCTTGGCCACTAGCAACAGGAAAGGGTGTGGGAAAGGAGTATGGAACTGACATCTGCAGCTTGCTGTGAATGGTAGGAACAGAGCCAGCTCTAGGTTTTTTGCCGCGC
>NW_020674661.1:555-1100 GCF_002925995.2 Terrapene triunguis
GACACAGTCCTGAAGGGGAATCCCATAGCTACATGCCTCCTAACCAATGGGGGGAGGGGAGACGCTGCAGCTGTTCCTGTCCATTGCTGCATGTTCTGGGAGAATCAGCTCAGCTGTAAAGGGGTAAAATTAGCAACATTAATTCCACACGCGCACACACCCCCAATCTTTTCCCGCATTTTAGGGTCAAATATTCCTTCTCACGCCCCAAATGATGGGGTCCCTGGAGGTATCATGGGCTGCGTTCACCACCAGGGCCGGCTCTAGGCACCAGCAAAACAAGCAGTTGCTTGGGGCGGCAGATTTGCAAGGGGCGCAAGAATCCAGCATGGGAGCTAAGAACCAACAGGGCCCCCTGGGAGCTGTAGTTCCTTGGTTAGCTCCCTGCCTATAGAGCCAGCCCTGGAGCAGGGAAAGAACTACATTTCCCAGCATTCCCTTGGCCACTAGCAACAGGAAAGGGTGTGGGAAAGGAGTATGGAACTGACATCTGCAGCTTGCTGTGAATGGTAGGAACAGAGCCAGCTCTAGGTTTTTTGCCGCGC
>NW_020674662.1:0-5707 GCF_002925995.2 Terrapene triunguis
TTATGTTTTAGCCTCCCAGGGCGGAGTGTGTGCCCTTATTGGGAGTGAATGTTGTACTTATGTCCCAGAAAACTCACAGGACATTAACAAGCACGTCCTGTCAGCCGAACAGGCTTTTGAGCAGTGGAAGGCCCAGGAAAGGGAACCCACAGTTTTTGATTCCCTTTGGAGTTGGTTGCCCAACCTGGGAGGACTGGGAAATAGCCTTGTGCGTCTCCTCCTCACAGGTGTGGTACTGTGCCTGGTCACCCTCCTTCTGATTGCTTGTTTTAAATTGCTCCTCCATAAGCTTTGTGCCCCCCGTTCCCCAGAAATCCCAGCATACCCTCTCATTGAGAACCCCAGCTCTATGGCACTCAATCATATCTTGTCTACAGAATATGAGAAGACTCAGCCAAAAGTTTGTATTCTCAAAGGAGGGAACTGATGGCGTCATTAGGCCTATATATGAACCAGAGTTCTTCCATGTTTAAACTCTGTTCTTCCATGTTTAACTTTAAGCGGCCTCAAAAACGAAGGACAGGAATTGGAATGTGTAAATAGTCAGTTACCTATTACGACCTTGCTTATAACCAGGTCCTAAGCAATAATGATGAGGTTTGCATGTTTCTAGCTGGAGGAGGGGTAGTAAACTAGAGTAAATAGGACCCAATGATTGTTTAGGGGAATGTTACTAACAAGCTAGATTTATAGCCCTAGAATGATTTAACGGCTTAAATGTATAAACATGTCTTCGGTAGAAAGGGGAGGGGGAGTGGGGGGGGTGATACAGGGGGAGAGAAGGGGGGGGCTTAATTGTAAAGTATAAGAAGAGAGAAGCTGCTTTGTTCTGTGTGCTCGATTTGAGATTTGCCTGTCTCCTTGCACCACTTTGAGATCTCAAATAAACCTTTGATTGTTTCTCCACCCCGGTGTGTTTATTGGCGCGAAGCACGCCGGGCAACGAACCCCTGTTGCTTTGCCTCGGGCACCTCTGTGCCAGCAACAGTCTTGGCGCCCAACGTGGGGCTCGAGGCGGAAATTTAGCCTTGCCCGGACCCCTCTCGGAGGTCGACGGATTGCGGCGACGACTGACGCCCAGCGCGCACCGGTGATTTCATCGGGGGCCTCGGCGGAGACGTGGTTTGGTCGACCCCGGAGGGCACAACGGTGCAACGCGCTTGAGTAGTGGAGAAGCAGCTGCGGGCGACGGTGGGGAACCGGTCCTGTGGATAAGGTAGGAATAGTTCAGTGGGAACTTTATCTGTCTTGACCTGGGGACGCCCAGTGTCTACCTGTTTTGACTTGGGGACGCCCAGAGTCTCCCTAATATGGGGCAGGGGCAGAGTACTGTAGGCAGGGCAAGGTGTACACCCTTGGAATGCATTCTGGTGAACTGGAAAGTGTTTGGATCGGATCCATTGATTAAAAGTAAACTGAAAAGATTCTGTACAGTAGACTGGCCTCAATATCAACTAGAGGACCAGGAAAGGTGGCCACCAGAGGGATCACTTAATTATAATACGGTCCTTCAATTGCTTTTGTTTTGTCAGCGTATGGGTAAATGGAATGAACATATGTATGTACAGTTGTTTATGTTGTTAAGAAATAGGTCAGATCTTTTGCAAAGGTGTAATTTGACTCCGACAGGTTCGGTAGTAACTACTGTTAGTCCCCAGAACCCTCCCCCGGTTGTGATGGCAGAGTCGGTGTCCCCTTTGGCTCCAACACCCCCACCATATAAAGACAGGGTGCCTCAGGTCCCAGAGATTGCCCCCTCGGTGGGATTCTATCCATTGATTACTGAGACTCGGATAGCCCGCCCTGCAACAGATAATCGCCGAGCCACTACAATGCAGGTTTACACCCATGTGCCTTTTAATCCGGTGGATCTGGCAGCTTTTAAGACACAGGCAGGGGAATTCTCTACGAATCCAAGCAAGTTTATCTCGGTTTTTGAAGGGTGTCTGGCGAGTCATAAACCTGATTGGGATGACTGTAATATCCTTATGCGGACTCTGCTGTCTGAGGTGGAGCGAAATCAGGTTGTGTCTAAGGCACGGGAGGAGGCACAGCATAGACATGAGGCAAACGCAGCAAACGTCCCTGTTGCTGCAGTTCAGGTCCCTACAGCAGACCCCCAGTGGAATCCCAACGTGCCGGCAGATCTCACCCGTCTCACTGTATACAAGGAGCTCCTATTACATGGTCTCCGACACTCAGCTGTCAGACATAACAATTGGGCTAAGCCGTATGAGCTAGTACAGGAGCCAAAGGAGAGTCCGGTTGCTTTTCTGCAGCGTATTCGGGATACCATCAGGCAAACTACTAATGCAAACCCCGATGATCAGGCTACTGAGGCAATTATAAAGGGTATCTTTACCAGTCGTGCTGCCCCTGATATTAAAAGGAAACTGCAGAAAAAGGAGGATTTGATGGGCATGACAATGGCACAGATTCTGGAAACTGCAAACAGGGCTTACAGCCTTAGGGAAGGAGAAAAGGAAAAGAGGCAAGTGAAAATGATGGTTGCAGCAGTACAGGCTGGTGGCAGGGGAAGATTTCAGGAAGGTGGAAGGGGCCGGGGAATGAGAGGACGTGGGCGTGGGCGCCCTGGCTTACAAGAAAGGCATCTGGGTCGCAATCAGTGTGCCATATGCCGAAAGGAGGGACATTGGAAAAATGAGTGCCCTGAAAGGGAAGGTACCCCTATGATGGCAGCAGAGGATCAAGAATAGGGGTGTCAGGGGAGACGGACTATCCTGCCCCCGGAACCCCGAGTAAAAATGCGGGTGGGAGATTCAGACATAGACTTTTTAATAGACTCTGGAGCTGCACGAACTGCTGTAAACCAACCCCTTCAGCTGCCTGTGGCAGATTCCCTCACTGTGGTGGGAGCAACAGGGAAAGGAACTAAGTGCCCAGTATATGCCCCAGCGGAATGTGCTTTGGGAAACAGAACTCTATCTCACAAACTGGTTTACCTCCCCGATTGTCCAACGCCTCTATTGGGACGGGACCTGCTTTGTCGCTTAGGTGCTACCCTGCATTTCACTCAAGATGAAATAAGCCTTACCTTACCCCCAGAGAATGCCTGGATAATGACACTTGCAATTGAGCCCTCAGCTATGCAAGCCCCAGAGTGGAGTCAGTGGGAGAAGCGGGTTTTTCCTCTGGTATGGGCATCAGGGATCCCAGGAAAGGCAGCCCATTATACTCCTATTACTGTTCAGCTTTTGCCAGGAAAAGGTCCAGTGCGAATCAAGCAGTATCCAATCAAAAAGGAGGCCAGAGAGGGACTGCAGGAAACTATAGACCAGTTCCTAAAGTGCGGGGTACTTCGAGAATGCCAGTCAGCTTGGAACACTCCTATCTTGCCTGTACAAAAGCCCAATGGCACATACCGGCTAGTCCAGGACCTGAGGGCAGTTAATGAGCGGGTTAAGACTCTACACCCCCTTGTTCCCAATCCGTATACATTGTTGGCTTCTATAGGGGGGCAGTACACCCATTTTTCAGTCCTGGATTTAAAGGATGCTTTCTTCACGATTCCGGTTGACCCCCAGTCACAGGAGATTTTCTCCTTCGAGTGGGAGGACAGAAGGAGGGTTAGAAAGCAACTTTGCTGGACAGTGCTGGCCCAGGGGTTTAAAAATTCCCCCACCCTTTTCAGCCAGGCCCTGGCTAGAGACTTGGAGGAGTGGGACAACGAGGACAATGTCCTCCTCCTGCAATATGTGGATGACTTGTTAATTGCTGCTGTGGGTCTAACCTCTTGCCTTAAAGCCACTGTGAGCCTCCTGAACTTTGCTGGACTCCGAGGATATCGAGTAGCACAGAGTAAGGCTCAGATTGCTCTCCCAGTGGATGGAATCTGATAATGGAACACACTTCACATCCCAAGTCGTTCAGAAGATATCGGATGCCCTACAGATTCCCTGGAAGCTTCACACGCCATGGCGACCGCAGGCCAGTGGGGTAGTGGAGCGTACAAATCAGACTCTTAAGCGGCACCTCTCAAAGGTTTGCCAAGAGGCTTCCCTTAAGTGGCCTGATGCTTTGCCCCTTGTTTTGCTCCGCATTCGCGCTCTCCCTAAGGGCAGGTTAGGGCTCAGTCCCTTCGAGATTATGTTTGGAAGGGCATGGCCTATGAATGGTACACCGGTTCTGGCAGGGGAGTGGGAAATGGGGTGTGGCTTCTTATCTCAGTACATGTGCTCTCTGTCTGCTGTTCTTTGTTCTCTCCACAGGTATACCAAAGATTTGCAGCCTCTCCCGCTGGATGCCCCGATCCACTCCTTGCAGCCAGGTGACTCTGTACTCGTTCGGACCTGGAAGGACGAGCCTCTCCAAGAGAAGTGGAAGGGACCTCACACCGTCCTGCTGGTCTCCCATACAGCGGCAAAGGTTGAGGGACACAAGAACTGGATTCATCACTCTCGCCTGAAAGCAGTGCCTGCTCCTGAACGGTGGACCGTCCAGCCTGCAGAGAAGACTGCCTGCGACGATCTGGGACTTAAGCTGTTATTCAGGCGACAATAGTGTCTGCTGGGAATGCCCTGTGCTCTCTTTGGACAGTCACAGCGCACTCCCCGCGAGACCTCTGAGCGTTGGTTGTGTTTATTTTCACAAGGCCGGCCTAACCTGGTGGCCTGGACCCTGTTGTTTTTAATCTGCTTACTATTGGTAATTGTTATTTTGTGGGTATTTGGGGAATTGTGATTGTTAGGCCCTAGGGTCACCTGCCCAATATGAGTTCAAGTCTAGGGTCTGCCACAGTGGTACTCTTTGCCATAGAGACACTCCTCTTGTTAACTCCCATTTCCCCCCAGGCACATGCGGGATGGAAAGGAATCCCTACTAACTTAGAGACAAACACATATGAGTCCCTGAAGGTTTGCTTTGCCCAAGAGTTTAATCTCTCTAACTGCTGGGTATGCTCCCAAATCCCGCACCATGCTGCAGGGTTACCCTGGAGGGTAGTTCCCCAGAATTGGTCAGATATCTGTTGGGGATGGTTCAGTAGGGGGAAAAATGCCTCGGGTACCCCCCTTGTCACAGAACTGTACCATTGAGTCCGAGTATGCGTTAAGGGACGACCCCAGGAAGCCGCAGGCCAACTCAACGTATATCCCTTCCCCTATTAGGTTGCGGCCAGTGGCCCCTGGTTTGGTGTGCTATCGACAGTTTAAGTCCAGCAATCACACCTGGTTTGCTGGGAATAGCACCTGTCAGTATTATTTATCCCCTGACAGTGACACTTCCATCCCTGTCTATGTTAAAGGCAAATCCAACTCTACCGCCCGGTTTGGATCGTTTAATGACAGACAAGCAAATAAGTGGAGTAGCGGTTATAATGGCTTGGTAGGGAATGGCCACTCCTTTTATATTTGCGGTACCTCTGCTTACAAGTGGCTACCGCATCGGTGGTATGGAAGCTGCTACCTAGGATATCTTGCCCCTCCCCTTCGTGTTTTCCCTAAACTGCCCCCTGGCCGCCCTAGGCAGCATAGATCTTTGTATGCCACCCCAGAGCCCATTACAGAAGGAGACAGATTGGGTATGATCTTTCTCCCATCCTATGGGGTGGGACGACTGGCTCAATTTTATCGTAGGCTCTCTGTGTTTCTCACCAAGTATGCCAATGAGACCTTGGCCATAGAGAAAAGCCTTAATTCAGAGCTTTACCAGCTCCGGTTGCTGTCCCTGCAAAACAGACAGGCTTTAG
>NW_020674662.1:5717-11424 GCF_002925995.2 Terrapene triunguis
TTATGTTTTAGCCTCCCAGGGCGGAGTGTGTGCCCTTATTGGGAGTGAATGTTGTACTTATGTCCCAGAAAACTCACAGGACATTAACAAGCACGTCCTGTCAGCCGAACAGGCTTTTGAGCAGTGGAAGGCCCAGGAAAGGGAACCCACAGTTTTTGATTCCCTTTGGAGTTGGTTGCCCAACCTGGGAGGACTGGGAAATAGCCTTGTGCGTCTCCTCCTCACAGGTGTGGTACTGTGCCTGGTCACCCTCCTTCTGATTGCTTGTTTTAAATTGCTCCTCCATAAGCTTTGTGCCCCCCGTTCCCCAGAAATCCCAGCATACCCTCTCATTGAGAACCCCAGCTCTATGGCACTCAATCATATCTTGTCTACAGAATATGAGAAGACTCAGCCAAAAGTTTGTATTCTCAAAGGAGGGAACTGATGGCGTCATTAGGCCTATATATGAACCAGAGTTCTTCCATGTTTAAACTCTGTTCTTCCATGTTTAACTTTAAGCGGCCTCAAAAACGAAGGACAGGAATTGGAATGTGTAAATAGTCAGTTACCTATTACGACCTTGCTTATAACCAGGTCCTAAGCAATAATGATGAGGTTTGCATGTTTCTAGCTGGAGGAGGGGTAGTAAACTAGAGTAAATAGGACCCAATGATTGTTTAGGGGAATGTTACTAACAAGCTAGATTTATAGCCCTAGAATGATTTAACGGCTTAAATGTATAAACATGTCTTCGGTAGAAAGGGGAGGGGGAGTGGGGGGGGTGATACAGGGGGAGAGAAGGGGGGGGCTTAATTGTAAAGTATAAGAAGAGAGAAGCTGCTTTGTTCTGTGTGCTCGATTTGAGATTTGCCTGTCTCCTTGCACCACTTTGAGATCTCAAATAAACCTTTGATTGTTTCTCCACCCCGGTGTGTTTATTGGCGCGAAGCACGCCGGGCAACGAACCCCTGTTGCTTTGCCTCGGGCACCTCTGTGCCAGCAACAGTCTTGGCGCCCAACGTGGGGCTCGAGGCGGAAATTTAGCCTTGCCCGGACCCCTCTCGGAGGTCGACGGATTGCGGCGACGACTGACGCCCAGCGCGCACCGGTGATTTCATCGGGGGCCTCGGCGGAGACGTGGTTTGGTCGACCCCGGAGGGCACAACGGTGCAACGCGCTTGAGTAGTGGAGAAGCAGCTGCGGGCGACGGTGGGGAACCGGTCCTGTGGATAAGGTAGGAATAGTTCAGTGGGAACTTTATCTGTCTTGACCTGGGGACGCCCAGTGTCTACCTGTTTTGACTTGGGGACGCCCAGAGTCTCCCTAATATGGGGCAGGGGCAGAGTACTGTAGGCAGGGCAAGGTGTACACCCTTGGAATGCATTCTGGTGAACTGGAAAGTGTTTGGATCGGATCCATTGATTAAAAGTAAACTGAAAAGATTCTGTACAGTAGACTGGCCTCAATATCAACTAGAGGACCAGGAAAGGTGGCCACCAGAGGGATCACTTAATTATAATACGGTCCTTCAATTGCTTTTGTTTTGTCAGCGTATGGGTAAATGGAATGAACATATGTATGTACAGTTGTTTATGTTGTTAAGAAATAGGTCAGATCTTTTGCAAAGGTGTAATTTGACTCCGACAGGTTCGGTAGTAACTACTGTTAGTCCCCAGAACCCTCCCCCGGTTGTGATGGCAGAGTCGGTGTCCCCTTTGGCTCCAACACCCCCACCATATAAAGACAGGGTGCCTCAGGTCCCAGAGATTGCCCCCTCGGTGGGATTCTATCCATTGATTACTGAGACTCGGATAGCCCGCCCTGCAACAGATAATCGCCGAGCCACTACAATGCAGGTTTACACCCATGTGCCTTTTAATCCGGTGGATCTGGCAGCTTTTAAGACACAGGCAGGGGAATTCTCTACGAATCCAAGCAAGTTTATCTCGGTTTTTGAAGGGTGTCTGGCGAGTCATAAACCTGATTGGGATGACTGTAATATCCTTATGCGGACTCTGCTGTCTGAGGTGGAGCGAAATCAGGTTGTGTCTAAGGCACGGGAGGAGGCACAGCATAGACATGAGGCAAACGCAGCAAACGTCCCTGTTGCTGCAGTTCAGGTCCCTACAGCAGACCCCCAGTGGAATCCCAACGTGCCGGCAGATCTCACCCGTCTCACTGTATACAAGGAGCTCCTATTACATGGTCTCCGACACTCAGCTGTCAGACATAACAATTGGGCTAAGCCGTATGAGCTAGTACAGGAGCCAAAGGAGAGTCCGGTTGCTTTTCTGCAGCGTATTCGGGATACCATCAGGCAAACTACTAATGCAAACCCCGATGATCAGGCTACTGAGGCAATTATAAAGGGTATCTTTACCAGTCGTGCTGCCCCTGATATTAAAAGGAAACTGCAGAAAAAGGAGGATTTGATGGGCATGACAATGGCACAGATTCTGGAAACTGCAAACAGGGCTTACAGCCTTAGGGAAGGAGAAAAGGAAAAGAGGCAAGTGAAAATGATGGTTGCAGCAGTACAGGCTGGTGGCAGGGGAAGATTTCAGGAAGGTGGAAGGGGCCGGGGAATGAGAGGACGTGGGCGTGGGCGCCCTGGCTTACAAGAAAGGCATCTGGGTCGCAATCAGTGTGCCATATGCCGAAAGGAGGGACATTGGAAAAATGAGTGCCCTGAAAGGGAAGGTACCCCTATGATGGCAGCAGAGGATCAAGAATAGGGGTGTCAGGGGAGACGGACTATCCTGCCCCCGGAACCCCGAGTAAAAATGCGGGTGGGAGATTCAGACATAGACTTTTTAATAGACTCTGGAGCTGCACGAACTGCTGTAAACCAACCCCTTCAGCTGCCTGTGGCAGATTCCCTCACTGTGGTGGGAGCAACAGGGAAAGGAACTAAGTGCCCAGTATATGCCCCAGCGGAATGTGCTTTGGGAAACAGAACTCTATCTCACAAACTGGTTTACCTCCCCGATTGTCCAACGCCTCTATTGGGACGGGACCTGCTTTGTCGCTTAGGTGCTACCCTGCATTTCACTCAAGATGAAATAAGCCTTACCTTACCCCCAGAGAATGCCTGGATAATGACACTTGCAATTGAGCCCTCAGCTATGCAAGCCCCAGAGTGGAGTCAGTGGGAGAAGCGGGTTTTTCCTCTGGTATGGGCATCAGGGATCCCAGGAAAGGCAGCCCATTATACTCCTATTACTGTTCAGCTTTTGCCAGGAAAAGGTCCAGTGCGAATCAAGCAGTATCCAATCAAAAAGGAGGCCAGAGAGGGACTGCAGGAAACTATAGACCAGTTCCTAAAGTGCGGGGTACTTCGAGAATGCCAGTCAGCTTGGAACACTCCTATCTTGCCTGTACAAAAGCCCAATGGCACATACCGGCTAGTCCAGGACCTGAGGGCAGTTAATGAGCGGGTTAAGACTCTACACCCCCTTGTTCCCAATCCGTATACATTGTTGGCTTCTATAGGGGGGCAGTACACCCATTTTTCAGTCCTGGATTTAAAGGATGCTTTCTTCACGATTCCGGTTGACCCCCAGTCACAGGAGATTTTCTCCTTCGAGTGGGAGGACAGAAGGAGGGTTAGAAAGCAACTTTGCTGGACAGTGCTGGCCCAGGGGTTTAAAAATTCCCCCACCCTTTTCAGCCAGGCCCTGGCTAGAGACTTGGAGGAGTGGGACAACGAGGACAATGTCCTCCTCCTGCAATATGTGGATGACTTGTTAATTGCTGCTGTGGGTCTAACCTCTTGCCTTAAAGCCACTGTGAGCCTCCTGAACTTTGCTGGACTCCGAGGATATCGAGTAGCACAGAGTAAGGCTCAGATTGCTCTCCCAGTGGATGGAATCTGATAATGGAACACACTTCACATCCCAAGTCGTTCAGAAGATATCGGATGCCCTACAGATTCCCTGGAAGCTTCACACGCCATGGCGACCGCAGGCCAGTGGGGTAGTGGAGCGTACAAATCAGACTCTTAAGCGGCACCTCTCAAAGGTTTGCCAAGAGGCTTCCCTTAAGTGGCCTGATGCTTTGCCCCTTGTTTTGCTCCGCATTCGCGCTCTCCCTAAGGGCAGGTTAGGGCTCAGTCCCTTCGAGATTATGTTTGGAAGGGCATGGCCTATGAATGGTACACCGGTTCTGGCAGGGGAGTGGGAAATGGGGTGTGGCTTCTTATCTCAGTACATGTGCTCTCTGTCTGCTGTTCTTTGTTCTCTCCACAGGTATACCAAAGATTTGCAGCCTCTCCCGCTGGATGCCCCGATCCACTCCTTGCAGCCAGGTGACTCTGTACTCGTTCGGACCTGGAAGGACGAGCCTCTCCAAGAGAAGTGGAAGGGACCTCACACCGTCCTGCTGGTCTCCCATACAGCGGCAAAGGTTGAGGGACACAAGAACTGGATTCATCACTCTCGCCTGAAAGCAGTGCCTGCTCCTGAACGGTGGACCGTCCAGCCTGCAGAGAAGACTGCCTGCGACGATCTGGGACTTAAGCTGTTATTCAGGCGACAATAGTGTCTGCTGGGAATGCCCTGTGCTCTCTTTGGACAGTCACAGCGCACTCCCCGCGAGACCTCTGAGCGTTGGTTGTGTTTATTTTCACAAGGCCGGCCTAACCTGGTGGCCTGGACCCTGTTGTTTTTAATCTGCTTACTATTGGTAATTGTTATTTTGTGGGTATTTGGGGAATTGTGATTGTTAGGCCCTAGGGTCACCTGCCCAATATGAGTTCAAGTCTAGGGTCTGCCACAGTGGTACTCTTTGCCATAGAGACACTCCTCTTGTTAACTCCCATTTCCCCCCAGGCACATGCGGGATGGAAAGGAATCCCTACTAACTTAGAGACAAACACATATGAGTCCCTGAAGGTTTGCTTTGCCCAAGAGTTTAATCTCTCTAACTGCTGGGTATGCTCCCAAATCCCGCACCATGCTGCAGGGTTACCCTGGAGGGTAGTTCCCCAGAATTGGTCAGATATCTGTTGGGGATGGTTCAGTAGGGGGAAAAATGCCTCGGGTACCCCCCTTGTCACAGAACTGTACCATTGAGTCCGAGTATGCGTTAAGGGACGACCCCAGGAAGCCGCAGGCCAACTCAACGTATATCCCTTCCCCTATTAGGTTGCGGCCAGTGGCCCCTGGTTTGGTGTGCTATCGACAGTTTAAGTCCAGCAATCACACCTGGTTTGCTGGGAATAGCACCTGTCAGTATTATTTATCCCCTGACAGTGACACTTCCATCCCTGTCTATGTTAAAGGCAAATCCAACTCTACCGCCCGGTTTGGATCGTTTAATGACAGACAAGCAAATAAGTGGAGTAGCGGTTATAATGGCTTGGTAGGGAATGGCCACTCCTTTTATATTTGCGGTACCTCTGCTTACAAGTGGCTACCGCATCGGTGGTATGGAAGCTGCTACCTAGGATATCTTGCCCCTCCCCTTCGTGTTTTCCCTAAACTGCCCCCTGGCCGCCCTAGGCAGCATAGATCTTTGTATGCCACCCCAGAGCCCATTACAGAAGGAGACAGATTGGGTATGATCTTTCTCCCATCCTATGGGGTGGGACGACTGGCTCAATTTTATCGTAGGCTCTCTGTGTTTCTCACCAAGTATGCCAATGAGACCTTGGCCATAGAGAAAAGCCTTAATTCAGAGCTTTACCAGCTCCGGTTGCTGTCCCTGCAAAACAGACAGGCTTTAG
>NW_020674663.1:0-463 GCF_002925995.2 Terrapene triunguis
GCCAGCTCAGCACCTCGGCCAGCTGGGCCCAGGAGGCGGCCGGCGGCACGGAGAAGAACAGCTGGTTCTGCGGGGGGAGAGCGGGGGTTACGGGGGGGGCCTGGGACACCCCGGAACCAGATCGGGGCCCCGCCAGGCCCTGCTGCTGGAGCGGCATGGGGGGGGGCATATGGGGCCACAGGGACGTGGCTGCAAGGGGCCCCCACACCTGGGCATAGCCGCGGCAGTGGTGGGGAACGCAGCCCACCCTGGGCCGAACCGCACAAGAGGAAGAGATGCCCCCCCCCCCCCCGCGCCGAACTCCAGCCCCTGGCCGGCCTGCTGGGGGGGGAGCCCCTCACCTTGGGGTCTGGGCTGAGCATGTTGAACCAGAGCACGGAGGCCCAGGCGCTGGAGAACTGGTTGTTGCTGGAGATGATCACCACGGGCCGGGTGGATGTCTGGGGGGGGGGGGGGGGGGGGG
>NW_020674663.1:563-1026 GCF_002925995.2 Terrapene triunguis
GCCAGCTCAGCACCTCGGCCAGCTGGGCCCAGGAGGCGGCCGGCGGCACGGAGAAGAACAGCTGGTTCTGCGGGGGGAGAGCGGGGGTTACGGGGGGGGCCTGGGACACCCCGGAACCAGATCGGGGCCCCGCCAGGCCCTGCTGCTGGAGCGGCATGGGGGGGGGCATATGGGGCCACAGGGACGTGGCTGCAAGGGGCCCCCACACCTGGGCATAGCCGCGGCAGTGGTGGGGAACGCAGCCCACCCTGGGCCGAACCGCACAAGAGGAAGAGATGCCCCCCCCCCCCCCGCGCCGAACTCCAGCCCCTGGCCGGCCTGCTGGGGGGGGAGCCCCTCACCTTGGGGTCTGGGCTGAGCATGTTGAACCAGAGCACGGAGGCCCAGGCGCTGGAGAACTGGTTGTTGCTGGAGATGATCACCACGGGCCGGGTGGATGTCTGGGGGGGGGGGGGGGGGGGGG
>NW_020674664.1:0-1690 GCF_002925995.2 Terrapene triunguis
AGGTAAACCAAGCAGAGAAAACAAAAGAAAGCCAAGAAAGTCAAGCCAAGTGTTGCTGGAACACTAGAAGTCTGCAACATGTCTGAGACTGAGTCTGAGTCTTAGTCTGAGCACTCTGATGAGACCTCAACCGCAAAAGACCCTAAGGCCAAAATCACCCGTTCTTCCCGGGCTGGGCTGCAGTTCTGTCAGTCGCATAGACAGATTGCTCCGCAAAGGACAATTTGCAGACCGTATTGGAGCTGGAGCCCCAGTATAGATGGCCGTGGTGCTTCAATAAGTGACTCATGAAATGGTGGATATTGCTGGGGAAGTCGCGGCACGCAGCAAGAAGCGTCGGATTTCCCCACGGCACTTGCAGCTGGTCATTCACAGCGACTCAGAGCTCAAGAAACTGCTGGGAGGTGTCACCGTCTCTCAGGGCGGAGTCCTGAACTTAAATCAGCCAGTGGTTTTACCTTCCAAGAAGAGGAATGGCAGGAGAGCCATCAAGAGAAGGATTGCCCCTGCTCCTGTCCCTGTTGAGTGAGAACAGAGCAAAGGGGAGACTGCCACCCCAGATTTGGGATAAATGACATTAACTTGATTGCAAGGCTCTTTTCAAATGCATCAGTATGGTCTAATAAAAGCAGTTAAAATGCCTGGTCCTCTTTTGTGAATTAATTTCCTCTTTTACTATCCTACAATTTTAAGGGATCATTCAGTTGGTCAGGTAGCTGCATTGATAATATGGTATAAAAGCCTAGAAAGATAGAACTCAATCATTTCATTAAGAAATTTACATCAGAAATTGTCTAAATGGTGTCAAGTATCAGAGGGGTAGCCGTGTTCGTCTGGATCTGTAAAAAGCGACAAAGAGTCCTGTGGCACCTTATAGACCGACAGACGTATTGGAGCATAAATGTCTAAATGGTGTAGATTCTGGGAGGTGATTTCTGTGGTTTTTTCAGGCATTTCCCCAATAGATTGAAGATTAGGAACATTTTTCCCATAGTGAAGTTGATGTGTATTGCATGTTTTGTGAAAACAGAAAAAAGAACAAACTCATGACAGAAAAATTTAATCCATTACACATAAACGATAAAGCCTATGGGCCTGGTTTTTCTTTTTGTTTTGTTTTGTTTTGTTATTTTTTAGTTACCCCATTATAAAACCATTGACTCGTTTAGAGTAATATCAGATTTATACAGTATAAGTGATACTAGAATCAAGCTTTCTGAAATTATTAAATACCTGGAGGGGTTCACATAAACTTTGATCACTTTTTTAAAGGGAAAACATTACCCACTTGCCAGCACACAGGTATACAGGGAGACTTACAAGTAAAAGAGAGCCATCTGCAGACGATTGTCCTGGTTCATGGGAATCATCAAGATTCCAAACCACCATTAATGGCCCACACTTTGCATAATTACAATAGGCCCTCAGAGTTATATTTCATCTTTCTAGTTTCAGATACATGAGTGGTACATTTATACAAATAGGATGACCACACTCAGTAGATTA
Organism: Terrapene triunguis; assembly: GCF_002925995.2. Classification (NCBI taxonomy): domain Eukaryota; kingdom Metazoa; phylum Chordata; order Testudines; family Emydidae; genus Terrapene; species Terrapene triunguis. The sequence continues at coordinate 1,507 of NW_020674664.1, forward strand.
TAAGCTTTGTAATGATACCTTACAAGAGACCTTTTGCATGAAGCATATTCCAGTTATATTATATTTAACTCATTAGCATATTTTCATAAAATCATATAGAGTGCAACATCACACAATGGATTTGGCCTGATGTGAGGGGTTCTCTCCAGATGCTGTTTTTAAACCGGTCTCAGAAAATAGCTCA
>NW_020674664.1:1700-3390 GCF_002925995.2 Terrapene triunguis
AGGTAAACCAAGCAGAGAAAACAAAAGAAAGCCAAGAAAGTCAAGCCAAGTGTTGCTGGAACACTAGAAGTCTGCAACATGTCTGAGACTGAGTCTGAGTCTTAGTCTGAGCACTCTGATGAGACCTCAACCGCAAAAGACCCTAAGGCCAAAATCACCCGTTCTTCCCGGGCTGGGCTGCAGTTCTGTCAGTCGCATAGACAGATTGCTCCGCAAAGGACAATTTGCAGACCGTATTGGAGCTGGAGCCCCAGTATAGATGGCCGTGGTGCTTCAATAAGTGACTCATGAAATGGTGGATATTGCTGGGGAAGTCGCGGCACGCAGCAAGAAGCGTCGGATTTCCCCACGGCACTTGCAGCTGGTCATTCACAGCGACTCAGAGCTCAAGAAACTGCTGGGAGGTGTCACCGTCTCTCAGGGCGGAGTCCTGAACTTAAATCAGCCAGTGGTTTTACCTTCCAAGAAGAGGAATGGCAGGAGAGCCATCAAGAGAAGGATTGCCCCTGCTCCTGTCCCTGTTGAGTGAGAACAGAGCAAAGGGGAGACTGCCACCCCAGATTTGGGATAAATGACATTAACTTGATTGCAAGGCTCTTTTCAAATGCATCAGTATGGTCTAATAAAAGCAGTTAAAATGCCTGGTCCTCTTTTGTGAATTAATTTCCTCTTTTACTATCCTACAATTTTAAGGGATCATTCAGTTGGTCAGGTAGCTGCATTGATAATATGGTATAAAAGCCTAGAAAGATAGAACTCAATCATTTCATTAAGAAATTTACATCAGAAATTGTCTAAATGGTGTCAAGTATCAGAGGGGTAGCCGTGTTCGTCTGGATCTGTAAAAAGCGACAAAGAGTCCTGTGGCACCTTATAGACCGACAGACGTATTGGAGCATAAATGTCTAAATGGTGTAGATTCTGGGAGGTGATTTCTGTGGTTTTTTCAGGCATTTCCCCAATAGATTGAAGATTAGGAACATTTTTCCCATAGTGAAGTTGATGTGTATTGCATGTTTTGTGAAAACAGAAAAAAGAACAAACTCATGACAGAAAAATTTAATCCATTACACATAAACGATAAAGCCTATGGGCCTGGTTTTTCTTTTTGTTTTGTTTTGTTTTGTTATTTTTTAGTTACCCCATTATAAAACCATTGACTCGTTTAGAGTAATATCAGATTTATACAGTATAAGTGATACTAGAATCAAGCTTTCTGAAATTATTAAATACCTGGAGGGGTTCACATAAACTTTGATCACTTTTTTAAAGGGAAAACATTACCCACTTGCCAGCACACAGGTATACAGGGAGACTTACAAGTAAAAGAGAGCCATCTGCAGACGATTGTCCTGGTTCATGGGAATCATCAAGATTCCAAACCACCATTAATGGCCCACACTTTGCATAATTACAATAGGCCCTCAGAGTTATATTTCATCTTTCTAGTTTCAGATACATGAGTGGTACATTTATACAAATAGGATGACCACACTCAGTAGATTATAAGCTTTGTAATGATACCTTACAAGAGACCTTTTGCATGAAGCATATTCCAGTTATATTATATTTAACTCATTAGCATATTTTCATAAAATCATATAGAGTGCAACATCACACAATGGATTTGGCCTGATGTGAGGGGTTCTCTCCAGATGCTGTTTTTAAACCGGTCTCAGAAAATAGCTCA
>NW_020674665.1:0-286 GCF_002925995.2 Terrapene triunguis
GGGAGGGGGTGAAGGGCAGAAGGGGCTCCTCTAAATATCATCCAGAAGCACCAGCACACAAGCGATGGGTGCACCCCAATTTCCCTTCTGAGACAAGAAGCTACAAAGGGGGGTTGAATGAGCCCTCCCTTGCCAGGCTGGTTCCTGGCCCCTCTGCCCTGGGAAGGCAGGGGTTAAAGATGCCTGCTGTGCCAGACTGCAGAGATGTGCAGCCAGTGGGAGTTCAGGGGTCCCTGCTAGCCGAGCTGAGAGCCTGGCCCCTGGGTGACCCACACGAGAGCTATGG
>NW_020674665.1:296-13230 GCF_002925995.2 Terrapene triunguis
AGCTGCGCATTTCTTCATACTTTAACTTCAGGTCATTTTCCCTGAAGTTCTTTTTGCCTTCAAAGATTTCCAGTCCGTACTCAAGTTCGTTCAGGTTGTTGTCCCAGGGGTTGGAGAACATGGCAATAAATGAGAACCTGTCTGACTCATAGGTGAAGACTCCTGCAATCCCCCAAGTGCTGAAGTTCCTTTTCACAAACACACAGGTCTCCCTGCTCTGGGGGCCGATGGATGGTGGGACAGGACTGAAGTCGTGACCGCTGTAACAGAAAACGCTGTGGGGAGATGGGAAATTGACTTGTTATGTTGCATCTTCAGCAATGGGATTACTATAATCACTAGCTGTTAACAAAGCAGACATGACTTTGATCCCCAGAATTAACAGGATAATTGTACTCCATGCATGGAGCATGAAGTTCCATCCCCTTGGGTTAACCCACCTTGGGGCTGCGGCTGTGCATTTCCCTAGCTATCTTTCCCTGAACAAGTCAGCTTCTAGTGTCTGTGTTTAGCCAGGAATGTCTCACCAGGTTTGGCTGATATTTGTAGATTCAAAGATCTTTTCCCTTAAACATCTATTCCCTGTGGACTTTCACTTGAAGACCTTTGCCCTGACACTATCTGGCATTTGCTATGGTAGCACCTGCCCAATATCTTTATTTACACATACAAAAATAGTAAATAGAAAATGTCGAAGTGGCACAATGCACCCTTAACTCTGACTCTGGTGGATATGCACAATTACCTTGCCTCGTCTTCATCCTTCCTTTTTTATTTAATCATTTGTTTTCAGGCTCCTGCTGGATGAAGGCCTTCCCTATTTAAGTACCACTTTCTTCAGTCTTGCGCCCTTCCCATCCAAGCAGCTCCCAGTCCCACCTACTTTAGAGGGACAAGGTGGGTGAGGTGATAGAGACAAGCTTCAGAGCTACACAAAATAAAGACAGGTTTCAGAGTAGCAGCCGTGTTAGTCTGTATCCGCAAAAAGAACAGGAGTACTTGTGGCACCTTAGAGACTAACGAATTTATTTGAGCATAAGCTTTCGTGGGCTAAAACCCACTTCATCGGATGCATAGAATGGAACATATAGTGAGGAGATATATGTACATACTGAGAACATGAAAAGGTGGGAGTTGCTATAGCTCATCTTAGCCTCTTAGAGTTGGTTGGGCAACTCCCACCTTTTCATGTTCTCAGTATGTATATATATCTCCTCACTATATGTTCCATTTTATGCTTCCGATGAAGTGGGCTGTAGCCCATGAACGCTTATGCTCAAATAAATTTGTTAGTCTCTAAGATGCCACAAGTACTCCTGTTCTTTTCACAAAATAAAGAGGTTTTGTAAAAAGAAACTAGATGGCTGCTGACGTTTGGGGAAGCTACCGAGAGAAACATACACTGCTCTAGACGTAGAGAGAGAGCATCTGAAAATAAGCATTCTGGATAAAACAATCCCACGTACCCTGGGCATGCGAGGGTCACAGTCGTTTTGTTGGTTATCTCGACTCCCACACATCTTGAATGATCCACACCTTTAAGAATCTCTTCAATGGCTTCGCTCTTGTTCATCTCTGTGGCTCACCAGTACGCGCAGGGATTTTTTAGTGAGTCTCAGCTGAGCTCCTCCTCACACAGGGTTCTCGCTGCTTTTCCCGAGCACCCAGCACATCTGAGGAAGCTGGACTTCGGCAATGAGCAATAAATGCTCCCACGCACTATCAGTACGTAAGCCGGGAGGCAAGGGGCATCTCCAAGGGAGATCTGGCTGTTGCCTGGAGGACTCCACCTCCCAGCCTCCAGAACCCTGTGGTGTTTGTCTGGAATATTAAGGCAAAGCTTATGCAAAACCTCCTTCTTTCTAAAAGGGCAGGGAAACGGGTGTTATCTAGAGCTGGCCGAAGGGGGAAACCAGCTGCAACTCCAAAATGGAAGGACATTTGGAATATTTGATTACATGTCTTTTGGAAACATTTTGAAATGTCCTTGCTGTGTTCCCTGCCTGCCCCAGGATGCAGGACAATGAAGTATGCCCTGGTTTGGGTTTTTTCACTTTTTCATTTTTCTGTCTTTTCAGTTTTCCTCTGCTGGTCAAAGCTGGAGTCTTGGTGTAAAGACTCCAGTGCTGGAGAACCGCCCAATTCCCTTGGGACTGTGACCCAATGCTTAACAGACCTCCCTGTTGTGCATTTGTGCCTCTTTCCAGTTGGAATTTGTCTTGCTGCAACGTCCGTGTGGAAATGGAGGGAGCTGAGGTTTGGAGCATGGTGGGAGGCGTGACTGGTCTGACCCCTTCCTCACTGCTCCTCTTTGCTGCAGGTGAGATCTCACAACAATTACCCAGAATGCTCTGTGGCTGGAAGTAATGCACAGGGTTCTGGGATACGTACCACTCTGCAACACACCTGGACACACAACTTGCACTCTGGTGTCTCTTGCACTGCTGAATTGGCCTCAAGGGTTCCCCTATGCAGCTCCACATGCAACATGGACACACAGAGAATTTGCTTGTGGGTACTAGGACCTGCCTGGAGCCATGGAAGCCTTGTGGATACATTTCCCATCTTGTCCCCATTCTCCTCCCCTTGCTCTATCCCATCAGTAAAAGGTAATGCAGTGCCCCAGGACCGCATGATGGCAGGCACTGTGATGGAAACCTGCAGACCAGGTGTGCCCCTCCTCTGCTCCTGAGCTTTGGGCATCAAATGGTCAGACCGACGTGTAGGAACTGGAGCGAGTCTGGAGGAGATCAACACAACTCATCCGAGATTTAGCAAACCTGACCTGTGAGGAAAGGTTGAAACGATAGGGGTTGTTTTGTCTAGTGAAGAGAAGGCTGAGCGGGACATGATAGCAGTCTGCAAATATGTTAAGGTCTGTTATAAAGGAGACACTGAGCAATTGCTCTCCATGTCCACAGGAGATAGGTCAAGAAAGAATGGGCTTAATCTGCAGCTAGGGAGTTTCAGGTTAGTTATGAGGAAAAACTCTAACTCTAAGGGTAGCTAAGCTCTGGAACAGGTGACCTAGGGAGGCTGTGGGATCCCCATCACTGGAGGTTTTTAAGGACAGGTTGGATAAACCCCTGCCAGGGATGGTCTAGGTTTATAGAATTCTGCCTCAGCGTGGAGGATGGGCTAGATGACCTCGCGGGATCCCTTCCAACTCTACATTTCTCTGATGTCTGTGACTTGTCTTCACCACCAATTGTTCTGAATAGTTCAGCCAGAAATCAATCTGGATGCCAAGGAAGTGTAAAGCCCCCTTTGGAATAGTAGTAAGCAGCATCAGCATTTAGAAGTGAGCAGCTGGGGCGAATGCCTGGGGGAAAAAAAGGAAAGAAGGGGAATAATAAAGTGGAAAAGTCTGAGGAGGACTGAGCAAGAAGTGAGTCGATCCCTGAGGTGATATGAGGGCAAGGGAGAAATGCTCTCTTGCTGAGGCACCAATGTGTGTGATGGGAGAATAGATGCCCTGATGGTTCCTGGGCAAAGTCTATATTGACTGAGGAGTTAATCAGTATCCACAGCCCATAAATGTGAAACTGAAATGTGTCGCTACCAGTTACAGGAATTCAGTAACTGCTGCTGGGAATATTTATCTTTATTGTAAACCCTGAAAAACCGGGGTAGAAAATGGCCAGGATGTTTGCATGTTGGCTGTGGATATTAATTGAAGTGACTTGAGCAAAGGGCAGCTGAGGCAGGGAGCTCTGTCAGGCATTACGATTTAGGTCTGTTTGCTTCCTCATCAAGCCATTTGCACCCCAAATGCAGACACATAACCCAGGCCCTCTATGAGGTTGAGAAAGGCCTGGGCCAATTCCAGCTTTTGAGGCCCCTAGCCATAATAAAAATAAAAAATGACGACATATGAAAACAAAATAAAGCACCAAAAAAAGAGTGAGACAAAATTTGAATATTTTTTAATTTATTTTTTAGCAAATGCACTAATTATTGAGGAAAAAATCTAGCTTTCATGCAATGTCACAGTTGATATTAAGCCTGGCGAGCCCATTCAAATGCTCTTGTTCCATAGTTGAACGGTGATAGTTCTTTACCTGTTTCAACACGTTGAAGGTGCGTTCACCTGAAGCCACTGATGCAAGCAAACTGACAAAAATACACAATGCAATTGTAATATTAGGAAACACCCCAGAGACTCCAAGTTTGAGTATTTCTTGAAGCAATTCCTTTGGCTTGCAATCCAATTTAAAGTTCGTGGAATATATTCGTCTGAGGAAGATGACCTCATCACTGAGATCTTTTGAGATTTCTTTGTTGTACTGTTCCTGAAATTGTTCAGCTGCAGAAAACAGATCTTCATTACTCAGTCTGTTGAACTGCCAAAGAAACCCCAAAAGGGTACAAATTAGTAGCAGTGATCAAATTGATGTGTAAGGCCTGATTGAATAGAGTCAATGATGACAAGGAAGACATTGAGCCTATAATGCTGCTCAGCATTAGATTCAGTAGATCAGTAGATTCTCTAGGTTTTAGTCAGGAGGAGAGGATGGAAGAGGATAAAGTAGGGGCCAGATCAGATGAGAAACATTCACATAAAAAAGAATCTGACACATCAAAAAAGGGCAGACAAATAAATAGTGACAAGTTTTCAAAGTGCTTGTATACAAATGCTAGAAGCCTAAATAATAAGATGGGTGAACTAGAGTGCCTCGTGTTAAAGGAGGATATTGATATAATTGGCATTGCAGAAACCTGGTGGAGTGGGGACAATCAATGGGACACAATCATTCCGGGGTACAAAATATATTGGAAGGACAGAACAGGTTGTGTGGGGTGGGGGAGTGGCACTATATGTGAAAGAAAATGTAGAATCAAATGAAGTAAAAACCTTCAATGAATCCACATGTTCCATAGAATCTCTATGGACAGTAATTCCATGCTCTAATAAGAATATAACAGTAGGGCTCTATTATCAACCACCTGACCAGGACAGTGATAGTGATGATGAAATGCTAAGGGAAATTAGAGAGGCTATCAAAATTAAGAACTCAATAATAGTGGGGGATTTCAATTATCCCCATATTGACTGGGAACATGTCACCTCAGGACGAAATGCAGAGACAAAATTTCTTGATGCTTTAAATGACTGCTTCTTGGAGCAGCTTGTACGGGAACCCACAAGGGGAGAAGCAATTCTTGATTTAGTCCTAAGTGGAGTACAGGATCTGGTCCAAGAGGTAACTATAACAGGACCGCTTGGTAATAGTGACCATGATATAATAACATTTAACTTTCCTGTGGTGAGAAGAACATCTCAGCAGCCCAACACTGTGGCATTTAATTTCAGAAAGGGGAACTATGCAAAAATGAGGTTAGTTAAACAGAAATTAAAAGGGACAGTGACTAGAGTGAAATCCCTGCAAGCTGCATGGACACTTTTCAAAGACACCATAATAGAGGCCCAACTTAAATATATACTCCAAATTAAGAAACACAGTAAAAGAACTAAAAAAGAGCCACTGTGGCTTAACAACCATGTAAAAGAGGCAGTGAGAGATAAAAAAGCATCTTTTAAAAAGAGGAAGTCAAATCCTGGTGCAGTAAATAGAAAGGAGCATAAACACTGCTAAATTAAGTGTAAAAATGTAATAAGAAAAGCCAAAAAGGAGTTTGAAGAACAGCTAGCCAAAAACTCCAAAAGTAATAACAAAATGTTTTTTAAGTACATCAGAAGCAGGAAGCCTGCTAAACAACCAGTGGGGCCCCTGGATGATGGAGATATAAAAGGAGCACTTAAAGATGATAAAGTCATTGTAGAGAAACTAAATGAATTCTTTGCTTCAGTCTTCACGGCTGAGGATGTTAGGGAGATTCCCAAACCTGAGCTGTCCTTTGTAGGTGACAAATCTGAGGAATTGTCACAGATTGAAGTGTCACTAGAGGAGGTTTTGGAATTAATTGAGAAACTTAACAGTAACAAGTCACCAGGACCAGATGGCATTCACTCAAGAGTTCTGAAAGAACTCAAATGTGAAATTGTGGAACTATTAACTTTGGTTTGTAACCTGTCCTTTAAATCAACTTCTGTACCCAATGACCAGAAGATAGCTAATGTAATGCCAATATTTAAAAAGGGCTCTAGAGGTGATCCCAGCAATTACAGACTAGTAAGTCTAACGTCAGTACCAGGCAAATTAGTTGAAACAATAATAAAGAATAAAATTGTCAGATACATAGAAGAATTTAAATTGTTGGGCAAAAGTCAATATGGTTTCTCTAAAGGGAAATAATGTCTTACTAATCTATTAGAGTTATTTGAAGGGGTCAACAAACATGTGGACAAAGGGGATCCAGTGGACATAGTGTACTTAGATTTCCAGAAAGCCTTTGACAAGGTCCCTCACCAAAGGCTCTTCGAAATTAAGTTGTCATGGGATAAGAGGGAAGATCCTTTCATGGATGGAGAACTGGTTAAAAGACAAAGAACAAAGGGTAGGAATAAATGGTAAATTTTCAGAATGGAGAGGGGTAACTAATGCTGTTTCCCAAAGGTCAGTCCTAGGACCAATCCTATTCAACTTATTTATAAATGATCTGGAGAAAGGGGTAAACAGTGAGGTGGCAAAGTTTGCAGATGATACTAAACTGCTCAAAATAGTTAAGACCAAAGCAGACTGTGAAGAACTTCAAAAAGATCTCACAAAACTAAGTGATTGGGCAACAAAATGGCAAATGAAATTTAATGTGGATAAATATAAAGTAATGCACATTGGAAAAAATAACCCCAATTATACATACAATATGATGGCTAATTTAGCTACAACTAACCAGGAAAGAGATTTTGGAATCATTGTGGATAGTTCTCTGAAGACGTCCACACAGTGTGCAGCAGCAGGCAAAAAAGCAAACAGGATGTTAGGAATCATTAAAGAAGGGATAGAGAATAAGAGGGAGAATATCTTGTTGCCCTTATATAAATCCATGGTATGCCCACATCTTGAATACTGCATACAGATGTGGTCTCCTCATCTCAAAAAAGATATACTGGCATTAGAAAAGGTTCAGAGAAGGGCAACTAAAATGATTAGAGGTTTGGAACGGGTCCCATATGAGGAGATATTAAAGAGGTTAGGACTTTTCAGCTTGGAAAAGAGGAGACTAAGGGGGGATATGATAGAGGTGTATAAAATCATGAATGATGTGGAGAAAGTGCATAAGGAAAAGTTATTTATTTGTTCCCATAATATAAGAACTAGGGGCCACCAAATAAAATTAATGGGCAGCAGGTTTAAAACAAACAAAAGAAAGTTCTTCACAAAGTGCACAGTCAACCTGTGGAACTCCTTGCTTGAGGAGGTTGTGAAGGCTAGGACTATAACAGGGTTTAAAAGAGAATTAGATAAATTCATGGAGGTTAAGTCCATTAATGGCTATTTGCCAGGATGGGTAAGGAATGGTGTCCCTAGCCTCTGTTTGTCAGAGGGTGGAGATGGATGGCAGGAGAGAGATCACTTGATCATTACCTGTTATGTTCACTCCCTCTGGGGCACCTGGCATTGGCCACTGTCAGAACACAGGATCCTGGACTGGATGGACCTTTGGTCTGGCCCAATATGGCCATTCTTATGTTCTTATGGTTGAACACCATCAATCCGTGCAGACCATCTAGTTTGGGACATCCCATGCAGTGAAACAGGAAGATATTGCTTCAGAATTTCCCACCTTTATGGACTGCTACTGAAGAGATTGTACATTTGCTGAACAGTTCCAAAGTAAGTAATTGCCTCCATGCATGATTCAGCACAGTCAACAACTACAAGGTTTAGTGTGTGGTTTCCACAGCTGGAGAAAATACAGTTTGAATTATGCTCAAGCAGAACTGCTTGTACCCTTTGTACTTCCCAGCCATATTAGATCCATTGTCATAGGCTTGACCAATACAGACTTGAAAATCTAACTTAAAACCTTCTAGAATTGCTAGTACTCCAGCAGCAATTTCTTTTCCAGTTATTCTCATGAAATTATCAAAAAAAAAATAAACCTTTCTTCAATTGAAAAATTTGAGCTGTCTACAATCTTAACATACTGAATAACGATCGTAGTCTATTCCTTGTGAGAACAATCTGGAATGGCATCAACAATGATTGAAAAATACTTGGCATTTGGAATCTCATCAAGAATTGTTGTGTGTACAAATGACCCACATAGCTCAATAAACTCATTTTGTTCTATGCGTGTGGAGAGATAATGGACTTGCATGCACTTTTGACTCTCTTACGATTCTTGAACATGGGTCATATTTGCTGAGGAGCTCAACTATACCTAGAAAGTTTCCATTTGTACGATCACCAATACTTTGACTGGAACTCTGAGAAAGAAAAAGGATGACATTCAGGATGCGCTCAAGAAGTTTTTTCCAGTGACTAGTTTCTGTAGAGAGTTCAGTCAAGAATAAATTTTCAACTGAACTTTCAGCTGATGCTGCCCTACTAGCTGATTTCCATGCAACATAGTTTTCTTTGGGTTCTGTTGAACTCTCATGTGATGGTATTCGGTCTTTCAACTTCCTCCAATCTCTGTTGATGCTCCATCCTGATTGATCAGAGAGAACTGATGCATTTGCAGCACTTTTGTTCAAAATGAAGCAGGGTGCACAGTACAGAGATTATTTTTCTGTACTCCAGCATAACCAGTCTCTTGTGCAGGTCTCACCATTTGGAAGCGTTTTTGTCAGCAGACGAGTAGGGAAAGCAGGATTATCAGCATCTTGTGGAATGTTACTTGGAATTTCAAAACAACTAATTTGAAGAAAAGATTGCATTTGGGCAGCATTGCTCTTGTCAATAATTCCCATGTCAGTCACAGTCAAACCTGTAGTACTCATCAATTGCTCTTGCTGCATAAGATCTACATCTTCCTGTTGCTTGATCGTACACAGGATCTTCTGCTGGATCTGTTACTGTTGGCACATCTCCTTCTTGACTCCTGTCCTCATGTTTAGGTATCGGCATTAAAATATCACCTGTTGCATTTCGTAGTTTTCATTATCTGTAGCATTGTTTGTTGGGTAGGGTGTGTTTTCCAGTGGTTTGAGAAATGAAGTTATTGGCTTTGAGCTCTTAGCTGCTGCTTCGCTCAGTTGTTTTCTCCATCTCTTGCTTGCACCACTTTCAAATCTCCTCTTCACAGTGATCATTCTGGTCAATATGTAGCCTATCCACACTTGAAATATTCTGCTGTAAATAAGTAGCTTATCTACACTTGAAATCTTCCACTGTAAACATGTACACAAATGCTGAAAAGACTTAAAATGAAGGAATACTAATTAAGAACACACAATGAAACAGTTAGACGGGTTATTATTCTTATCGCTGAATCAAAACTCAAGCACGCTGAAAACAAAGGGATGACATATATATAGTAAACACAGACACAGATACAGACAGAGGGATAATGTCCAAAAATTTCAAACGTGTGTCCTCACGAAACTCACTATTCAAGATTGTCCTCACAAATTTTCACCTTGAATCTGGGCCTATAGACTATGAAAGCCTATGATGAGGGCCAAGCTACCATGCTAGGGCTCAACCAACCAACCAGTCACCACTTTTAGCTACCATATGAAGATAATAATGAGGAATTCTCACACATAAATAATTCCTTAGTCAACTAGACGTAAAACAATAAAGACACTAAAATGTAACAATTCTCTACCTTTCAACATGCACTTGATTCAGCACCAGCCTCTAGTAGTGGTTTGTTTATATAATCAGCTGATCTGAGAGGACACGTTCATCACGGTCTAATCTTGTGCCATCAGAACCGATATATTTTTATTAATATTTATGAACATTTTAAACTCTTTAATATGACAAAATCTATATCGGTTAACAAAAACTTATGTCTTTTACCAGATCACATCTCTTATTTGCTTAAATTTGCAGCTTTAAGCTGAGAGAGTGGGTCACATTTTGGTCCGATAGGGATGCACATAAAAACAAGTTGTGAAACTTATCAAATGCCAAAAAATTAACAAGTGTCTAAATTTGAGGCCACCTTTGAGTTTGAGCCCCAGGCCAAATGGCCCTGCTGGCCCACTCTCTGTTTGGCCCTGATGTAACCTAGAACTTTTTAAAATTGGGAAAAAAAACTTTCCCTTTGTCTGTCTGTTGTTGTTCTCCAGAGAGAGGACAGAACAGAGACAGGGCTGAGACTATGCTGTAAAAAGCTTTTTATCAGGTATGGAAATCATCAGTTCATACCTAAAAACTCCTCATTTGAGACCCCAGATATGTAAGTAAATCAGAAAATGTCTAGAAAGATGTGATTATGTTTATCTCTTGTTTATTTCTTATTGGCTTGTGGACTCCTCTGTGCTAACCCCCAAATGCTTTTGTTTTGCTTGTAACCTTTAATCTGGACCTCAAGAAGGTTATTCTTGATGTTTAATTTTTGTAAGTGGATTTTTAAAATCTAGCAAAAGCCTAAATTCCAGATTTATTTTCTTTCTTTTTGTTTTTAATATAATTTACCTTTTTTAAGAACAGGGTTGGGTTTTTGTGTCCTCAGAGGTTTGTACACATGCTGTTTAATTAGCTGTTGGCAACAGCTGATTTCCTTTGTTTTCTTTCTCAGCTCTTCTCTGGAGTGGGGGGTGAAAGGGCTTGAGGGTACCTCACAGGGAGGAATTCCCAAGTGCTCCTTCCTGGATCCAAAGGGGTTTTTTGCACTTGGGTGGTGGCAGCATCTACCAATCCAAGGTCAGAGAGAAGCTGTAACCTTGGGAGTTTAATACAAGCCTGGAGTTTAGAGCGTAGGGTTTTAGAGCCTGGTTCCAGACCCAAAACAGCTAGAGGCCAGGCTGAATAGCTCCCTGGGACCAGGCTCCAGACCCAAAACATCCAGGGGCCAAGCCAAACAGTGCCCCGGGGCCGGGCTCCAGACTGAATAGTGCCATTGTTGCTGAAATTTGTACTTCCATTTTCCATATTTATATTAACACCAACAACAAATCCATTTAGTGAAAGTTGTAGCAGGAGTTCAGCCAAACCATACCAGCAGGGCATAAGGCATGTGCATTCCTTTCCACCTTCATACCATCATGCTGACAGGTGCTAGTGGCTGTTAGCAGGTAGGTTTTGAATCCAGACAACCACAGACCTTGCTGAGCAAGTGAGTGCCAAGCTCCCTCCTTCAGGCTCAGTGGAAGAAGTAATAAAGCCCCTTTAGGTACTAGAGACAACTGCAAACAGGGGGCTATGAGTGGGGATGGGGGCGTTTCCCCAGTTGCAAATGCGAGGGCAGGGATATTGGGTGCAGGCTGTGGGGACTGGGGCCAGGAAGCCAGGAGGAGAACAGAGAGACCAAGTGACCGGGACATGGGTGGTTGTGCCTACTGGTTAGAGCAGGAGTCAGTAGCCAGTGTAAACAGGGGAATGGTCCTGTTACTGTGGGGAACTTTTCTGGCTTCTGCACTACCCCAGTGGAAATGGATAGTGAAAGGCTCTGAGTCCTCGCTTCCACTCTCTTCACCCAGAGGCCTGCCTGACCTTGAGGGCTCCCCTTCCACTCTCCTGTGTGGCAGAGTCCTGGGGGGCTCGACCCCCAACCTTGTTGTGGTCACTTAGGACAGGGGCTAGGGTGTTCCCACTCCATAGGGCTCTCTCTGCACTGGACACTTCCCTGACCCACTGATCATTACATACAGTTCAAGCCAATGCAAGTTATTAAACAGCAATTGTAAGAAAAATAAGGGAAAATGGAAGAGGTTAAAGGAACATGGGACCGCACCCTGTGGGGACGGGGAACACCACAAACAGCCATCGCTGGGACATAAGACAAGGCCCAGTCTGTTCCTCCCACCTCCCAGGCCTCCCTCCAAGGCCCTGGCTGTGCTGCGGTGATACTGTGGGTCAGACACTTGCTCTGGTGGTGGCCACACACCCTCAGGTGCTAAGTGGCAGGACACTTCTCTCAGCATTGTGCCTCCTGTCAGGACCACGACCCCACTCCAAGCCCAGCCTTCCTGGTCATCTTGTCTGACACGTCCCTGCATTGTGCCCTCTGCCCAGGGCCCCCTACTTGGCCCCAGCCACTTGCTGCACCCAGCTCTGGTGTTACTCATGTCCCGACCAGCGTCTGTCGTCCTGGCTCTGGCCCCGCAGCTCATCCCTTGATCCCAATCGGCACAACTGGTCTGCACTGCTCCAGCTCCAGCTCCAGCTCTGGGCTCGGGGCTGCTCCACCTCCAGCTCCCCAGCTCCGCCTCCAGCTCAGCTCAGGCTGCTGCTCTCCTCTTAGCTCTGCCCTGCTCTGGCACAGTCAACTGCAGCCTGACTCCATCATTGGCCTGCCTGCCCTGTCAATCCAGCCGATTTGGAGTGTTGGCCTCTCCCCATTGGCCCTGGGGACTGTCAGTCTCAGTGTCCTGATTTCTCTTAAGCCCTCCCCTTTCTCTGGGCATTGGAAAAGGGCCCATTGAAAAAAAACACTAAGTTTCAGTGAGAGGCCAACAGCCCCCTGACATCAGGAATCAAGGTCCAGGAGCCGAGGAGGAGTCAGAGTCCAGATGCCAGAGCCCAGGAAACTGGAGCCGAGGGTCAGGACGGGGCTACCTGATGTGAGGCCTGGCGGGAGCACGGCTGGAACAAGGCAGGAGTACGGCTGGGAACAAGCAGGAGCCATGCGCATCACAGCCCTGAGTGAATGTTTTGAGCAGGTGCTGTTGCTGGGCTCTGGAGCCGGGCTGCTGACTCATCCAATCAGTCAGGCGGTGTAGCCAGACAGACAACCTGCTACGGGCCAGCTGTGCTCATTACATTACTCGCGTCTGGCACCCCCAGCCCGTGGGGCGCTGGGATGCGTACGTGATCGAGTCACACCCATCGCTAAGTGTGCACGTGCCAGAATGGCGTACAATCTGAATTATAGCCCAGAGCCACTTCGCTGCTAGCTGGTGCCAGGCCCA
>NW_020674666.1:0-1095 GCF_002925995.2 Terrapene triunguis
AAATTGTAGTATTGGGCCTAAAGAATTCTGATGAGGCCTGGCTCAACAAGGACAAATGCAGAGTCCTGCACTTAGGACGGAAGAATCCCATGCACCGCTACAGGCTGGGGACTGACTGGCTAGGAAGCAGTTCCACAGAAAAGGACCTGGGGATTACAGTGGACGAGAAGCTGGAAATGAGTCAACAGTGTGCTCTCGTTGCCAAGAAGGCCAATGGCATGTTGGGCTGTATAAGTAGGAGCATTGCCAGCAGATCGAGGGACGTGATTATTCCCCTCTATTCGGCACCGGTGAGGCCACACCTGGAGTATTGCATCCAGTTTTGGGCCCCCCACTACAGAAAGGATGTGAACAAATTGGAGAGAGTCCAGAGGAGGGCAACGAAAATGATTAGGGGCCTGGGGCACATGACTTATGAGGAGAGGCTGAGGGACCTGGGCTTATTTAGTCTGCAGAAGAGAAGAGTGAGGGGGGATTTGATAGCAGCCTTCAACTACCTGAAGGGGGGTTCCAAAGAGGATGGAGCGAGGCTGCTCTCAGTGGTGCCAGATGACAGAACAAGGAGCAATGGTCTCAAGTTGCAGTGGGGGAGGTCTAGGTTGGCTATTAGGAAACACTATTTCACTAGGAGGGTGGTGAAGCACAGGAATGGGTTACCTAGGGAGGTTGTGGAATCTCCATCCTTAGAGGTTTTTAAGGCCCGGCTTGACAAAGCCCTGGCTGGGATGATTCTGTTGGTGTTGGTCCTTCTTTGACCAGGGGATTGGACTAGATGAAGTCCTGTGGTCTCTTCCAACCCTAATCTTCTATGATTCTAAGGGAATCCGACAGTGCTGCAGCTGGGGGTAAATGTCAGAGGACCCCACTGAAAGGAGTTCTCATCTTTGCTGGTTGCACCAGCCTTGAATTCTCTGGGACACTGTATGCTGGTGAATCTGACCACCAGCCTGGGCCAAAACATCACCCAGATCCAGTTCCGTTTGTAGCCCTTTCCCCAGGGCTCTGTTTATTCACCAACACAAAAGGAAATGCAGAACAAATACAAACAATAGTCATAGATTAGAAGGGACCTCAGGAGATCATCTAGTCCAACCC
>NW_020674666.1:1105-1342 GCF_002925995.2 Terrapene triunguis
GTGAGAGATCACTCACGCAGTGCCAGGCAACAGAATTCGGCTTGCAGGCAGCCATGGTAAGCCACAGTCTTTTGGCTTTTATACCTTCATAACATGTGGGAATGGTTTCAAACAGCAGCGCCCTCCTTTCCCATACCAAGGACCCATTGGGTTGGCCATTTAAAATGGGTTTGCAATGTAAAAGGAGGGGCTGGGGTTTCCAGGTTAACATGCAGCACAAACCCAACTACCCCCCCC
>NW_020674667.1:0-1182 GCF_002925995.2 Terrapene triunguis
AACCCCTATGCTTTGACCTCTACATGGTGTGGATTTATGTCCTTCAGCTCTGAAGCTCACCCTCCTCCCTAGGCCTCAGAGCCCAAGCTGTAACTTCAAAACACTGTCTGCACAGCTATTTTTACAGCACTAGTGCAAGCTCTGCTAGCCAAAGTCTGTTGACCCATGCTGGGAGGCTCCCTGCTGTGCGTTGTGTAGATGTGCCTATGGTTACTTTTAAAAAATACATAATTCTGTAACTTACCATTTAAGAACAGTTCCACAATCCAAAAACAAAATAAAATACAGCTAGCTTTATCCTTTTGAAATATAATATAATATAACAGGGATCAGCAACCTTTGGCACGCAGCCTGCCAGGGTAAGCACCCTGGCGGGCCGGGCTCGTTTGTTTACCTGCCGTGTCCACAGGTTCGGCTGTTTAGCCTCAGTTCACCATCCCAGGACAATGGGGGCTGCAGGAAGCGGCAGCCAGCACATCCCTCGGCCTGCGCCGCTTCCTGCAGCCCCCACTGGCCTGGAGCGGTGAACTGCAGCCAGTGGGAGCTGCGATTGGCCAAACCTGCAGATGCGGCAGGTAAACAAACCAGCCCGGCCCGCCAGGGGGCTTACCTGGGCGGGCTGCATGCCAAAGGTTGCCGATCCCTGTAATATAATAAATACAATATAATATAATATAATAATAATTATAATGGGGAGGGCAGGGAGGAAGACTGGTGGAGAAGGAGCACTTCCAGTTGTTGAAAACAGAAAGCAAGATCCTCAGCTCGTGTATATGGAAATAGCTTTCTTGAAGTCAATTGAGCTATGCTAATGTATAAAACTGAGGCTCTGGCCTGCAAAATTGTAAAGCATCTTTCTATATTCATATAAAATATAAGAAAGGCATGAAAGGGAAAGATGGAGAGCTTTATAGTTGTGTGTTTTGAATATTTAAAGTTGAAATGTGTGTAAATATGCAATATTCTGTTGGACTTTAAACTGTCTGGGATACATGTAATAGATTTGAACTTAGTCTCAAAGACATGAGGAGTACTGGAACTGTTAGGGATTTGAATGTGAAAGACATTGAGAAGTAGATTGCATACTTATGATCATATATTGCTAAATGTTAATAAGGTGTTTGGAAGGTCTCAGTTAGAGTGGGTATATGCTGGCTCTTCTTCCAATGTTTAGATGGACAA
>NW_020674667.1:1192-7056 GCF_002925995.2 Terrapene triunguis
TTGGGATGCCCTAAGGAGGCTTTCAGAACGTTCTCAGCATCCATCCTCTGAACATCAGGCCCTTTTAAATTGTCTCAAATTTAGTACCCAAAAATTGCACCCCTCCAAAACAGTAGTCTCTTTTCTGCCACAGATAGCACCCATCACTATAATATTGGAGTTCCTAATGTAAGACCTGGAAAGACCTAATTAATATATCTGTCAAAGACAATCAAAAAATAATAGGCATGAAATATATTTTCAGAGGTTATGAATATCAGCAAGTGATTCCCAAACCTCAAGTGTTTATTCTCAGGTATTTGTTGGTCATCCTGGAATTAGCTCTCCAGCTCCAGAGTGCCCTCTGTTGGCAAGTGTCCCACCTGCCTTAGGCCCCCCATGTCCCTCCCAAACCCCAGTGCCCCTTTACCTTGGGTGCTGCCCCCTGGCAGTACCCCCACTCTCTGGGTCTCCCCACCCAGGGGAACCCCCAACCCTCTACACCCACCTCACCTCAGTGGCTACTGCCAGTCACCATCTAGCCCCCACTCACTGGGGCAGACTGAAGTCTATACCACTCATCATCAGCAAGGGGGGTTTGGATCTGCTGCCTTTGCCTACGCTGGGCTGCACCTCTGCAACCCCAGTACTTCCCAGCCTTTACCAAGGCCTGCAGCCTGGGGGTTTTCCAGCCTGGAGCTCCCCAGCTCCTCTGGTCTTTCCCTCAGCCCTACTCCACTCTAGGTACCCTGTTGAGCTCCCAAGCAGCCAGGCCCATCTCTCTCCACAGCTAGAGAGAGATTGCCTGAGCTCCTGGCCCACAGCCTTTTATAGGGCCAGCTGTGGCCTGATTGGGGCGTGGCCCCAGCTGTGGCTGCCTTCCCCATCAACCTCGTCTTTGGCTCGCAGCCCCAGTCCTCTCCCAGGGCTGGCTGTAACCCTTTCAGGGCAGGAGCTGGTGACCACCCCGCTACATGACACTGTGATCCAGGTGCTGCCCCCTCCACTAGCCTAGGGAGAAAAATGCAGAGAGGAGCCAGCCACAGACCCCAGCTGGAAGAAGTAACTGCAGAAGCTGCTAAAAGGAGGGACTTCTGGACATTCAGACTACTTCCTATAGTTTTGACTGGACTTTCTTTGCCCTGTGCTGATTAGCTGTCCTTGCCAAGCCCCTTCACAATATCTTTGCCTCAGCTTTACTCCACACCTGCCCCTCTTACCCTCTTCTACCCTGCCCTGTTCTCCTCACCCCTTTCCCGTCACTTTTTCTTTCCCTTTTTTGTAACCCCTCCTAACTAACCCACCCCTGAAAATATGGCGATTTCATGCCATTAGCTGCTACCACATCGATCACTCTGCTTGTGTTAGACCCCCTCCTCCACTCTGTGTCTGTCTTGTCCATTTAGATTGTAAGCTCTTTGGGAAAGGGACAGTGCCTGGCTCAATGGGGTCCCTATTTTGGTTGGTCCTTAAGCACTACCATAATAAACATGCTTAACTTTTTTTTGGCTGAGTAGAGAGCTAGGGATGAAACATCTCTAGGGATGGGTAAGAAAAATCATTCAGGGAAAAATAACAACCAGCCTGAATGCACTGCATGGGGCTGATTTTATCAGCAGTGTCAGAATGATATATTCTGGGATGACTTTAGTGAATCAAGACGCTATAGAGGAGAAATAATTTTATGAAAAGTAAGTTTAAACATATTTATGTTCCCAGTGATGCCAACATTTGCCAGTCATTGTGTGTGTGTGTGTACATATAAAATAATAATAACGGACTCAATTCCACTTTCATTCTAGCCTTGCAGTTGTCCTTTAAAGGAAACTGTCTGGATTTTAAAATGTTTTTTTTGTTTTGTTTTTTTTTAAAGAGAGAGACTCTGTTGTGCTGAATTTTGAAAGAACAGTCAATTATGTGCAATCAACAAAGCTGTTAGGTGACACTGTCGAATATACAACTAATGAAACTGTAATCACCAGGCCTTGTCATTTTAGTTGAGGTTCTAATTTAATAATAGTTTCATATCCTCAAGGGCCTTCTTAAATTTATTTATCATGCATTTGCCATTACCTAATCCAAAATAATTGTTTAAAGTTGATTTTCTAAATTATACTAAAAGCATCTTGAAAAGGTCTACATTTTCAGTAGGTTCATGGTAATATAAATATATACATCACATTAATATGTATATCCTGTAATATATGCCATTAACAAGGATTTTGTAGAATTGCAATTTAGTGCTATAGGTGTTCCCTGCCGTGATCAGGCCATAGATCCATTTTGTTTCTCACCTCCCGAAAGCAAGGAATGTATCCAATCTGAGTCATTGGATTTTCACCTACTGTTTCATTTTGGATAGTTTCTCATCCATTATATGCCTCCTTACTCTTGTAATGTCCTCACTTTTCAGGATTGGATCGATTCTGCAGATTTAAGGGCTTGATTCTGTACCCATTAAATCAAAGGTAAAGTTCCCATTGACTTTATTGGCTCCAGGCCAATGGGGGCTGCGGGAAGCGGTGCGGGCCGAGGGATGTGCTGGCCAACACTTCCCACCACCCCTATTGGCCCAGAGTGGCGAACCGCGACCAGTGGGAGCCGAGATTGGCTGAACCTGCGGACACGGCAGGTAAACAAACTGGTCCGGCCCGCCAGGGTGCTTACCCTGGCGAGCTGTGTGCCAGAGGTTGACGACCCCTGATATAAAATGATGGCTAGAAATAAACTGGTGAACAATAAAATACACAGGCAAAAATAAGGAATCCATTAAACTGTGTCTGTAATGATTACACATGCCTGATTTTCAGTGGGTTCTCAATTAAATATTTTTTAATATATTAATATCCGAATATACTGGCGTTAGAATCTGTATGCACACAACCCCTTTGGCAACTGTATATGTGATGTAAGGATCGGATTCACAAGGGGGACTTAGGTGCCTAAATTGAACAACTGGCATGCACAAAAGCCCTGCTTAGCTGCTGACTAACACTGTAGATGCCTAAGTTCCCTAGGTGCCTAAATTTCCACTGTTAAAGTCCCCAAGACACTAATGTTTCAGTGACTGGGTATACACGAAGCTGCCTAAATCCTGACACTGCCCAGCAACTCAGTACTTAACTCCATCCTAAATCCTTCGTAGCTTGCCTTAAGGGTCTGATCTATTAGGTGTGTTCAGAGCCTATCTAAACCCACACAAAACAGCCAGAGGAGGAAGTGGTGGTCTCCTTAACTTTTAGACCAGTGGTTACAGCACTTCCCCTGGACATGGATCTCTCTGTCTCTTGTGGAGCAGAGATATGAACTTGGGTCTCCTCCCTCCTAGGAGAGTACACTAACTTCTAGGGTGCTCTGATGAAGCGGGCCGGACCAGTTTATATAAATTAAATATCCATTGGGGCAGAGTGACTGTATAGCCCAGCGGTTAGAGGACTGAGGTGGGAGATCCAGGTTCCAGTCGCCCTGCTCTAATTACATTATATTTATACAGGGGAGGCCAAAATACCACGTAGTCCAATGCTCTAGATGCTCTCCTGGGAATATGGAGACACAAGTAGAATCCGTCCTTGCAGATAATGTCATGGTATCCTCTTGCACTGAGGATATACCTGTGGAAGAGGGGACCCCAGTTATTAGGAAGAGACAGATAACAATAATGGAGGTTCAATTATTAGAAATACAGGTAGTTGGGTTGGTGATGACCAAGAGAACTGTGCGGTGAATAGCATGCTGGGTGTAAAAGTTGCAGACCTCTCGAGACATCTAGATAGACTTAGGTGCAGTGCTGGGGAGGAGGCAGTGGTCATGGTACATGTAGGCACCACTGACATAGGGAAAAGCAAGAGAGGGGTCCTAGAGCCCAAAATGAGGTTGCTAGATAAGAGATTAAAGTCTAGGATGTCCGTGGTAGCATTCTCTGAAATGCTTCCAGTTTCATGTGATGAGCCAGTTACGGAGAGCTGCAGGGTGTCAATGTGTGAATGAGATGATGGTGTTGAGAGGAGAGATTTAGGTTTATTGGGAACTGGGAAACCTTTTGGGAAAGGAGGACTCTGTTGACAAAGCCCTGGCTGGCATGATTTAGTTGGCATTGGTCCTGCTTTGAGCAGGGGGTTGGACTAGATCACCTCCTGAGGTCTCTTCCAACCCTGATATTCTATGATTTTATGATTCAGGAAGGACGGGTCCAAACAGAATCAGATTGCTGGCATTTAAAATTTAAAAAGGTGTAGTTGTAAACTAAGGTCTGGAGTTAAGCTAACAGATACGGAGGAGCACACAGTTCATACAGAAAGATCCCTTAGGGGAGGATTTATTAAAGGGGATACTCTATATCCTAGTAAAGAGGAGAGGATAGAAGTTGATAAAGTATAGGTAGAAATTGAAGAGAAACGGTGAAATGAAACAGAATCCCATTGAATTGCAACACATGAAGGCAGATAACTAAATATTGACAAAATTTTATAAGTGCTTGTATACAAATGCTAGAAGTCTAAATAATAAGATGGGTGAACTTGAGTTCCTGGTATGAAATGAGAAACTTGGTGGAATGATGATAATCAATGGGATGTGGTAATACAAAGGTACAAAATATGTAAGAATGACAGAGTAGGTACATGCTGGTAGAGGAGTGGCACTATATGTGAAAGAAACCATAGAGGAAAGTATAGTAAAAATTTTAAACAAATCAAACTGTACCATATAATCCCTCTAGATTAAAATGTCATGCTTGACTACTAAGAGCATAGCAGTAGGAACATAGTACTGACCACTTGACCAAGATGGCGATGGTGATGTGAAATGCTTAGGGAGATTAGACAGGCTACAAAAACACAAAGCCCAGAAATAATGGGGGAATCTCAATTATCCCCATATTGACTGAGTACATGTCAGCTCAGGACAGGATGCAAAGATAAGATTTCTAGACACCATTAATGACTGCTCCTTGGAGCAGCTATTCCTGGAAACCACAAAGGGAGAGGCAATTCTTGATTCAGTCCTAAGTGGAGTACAGCATCTGGTCCAAGAGGTGAATATAGCTGAATTGATTGGTAATAGTTACCATAATGTAATTAAATTTAACATACTGGGGGGGGGGGAGTGAATACCAAAGACATCCACCACAGTAGCATTTAAATTCACAAAAGGGTACCTATGCAAAAATGAGGAAGCTAGAGAAACAGAAATTAAAAGGAACAGTCACAAAAGTAAAATGCCTGACAGGTGCATGGAAACTGTTTAAAAACACTGTAATAGAGGCTCAAACTAAATGCATACCACAAATAAAGAAAAGTAAGAAGACCAAAAAAATTCCATCCTGGCTAAAAAAACTGAGTAAAAGAGGCAATTAGAGGCAAAAAGGCCTCTTTTTAAAATTGGAAGTCAAATTTTATTGAGGAAAATAGAAAGGAGAATAAACTCTGGCAAATCAAGTGTAATTCGGCACACCAAAAAAGAATTTGAAGAGCAACTAGCAAAAGACACAAAAACTAACAGCAATGTTTTGAAGTACATCAGAAGCTGGAAGACTACCAAACAATCAATGGGGCCACTAGAGAACTGAGGTGCTGAAGGTGCACTCAAGGAAGACAAGGCCTTTACAGAGAAGATAAATTACTTCTTTGTTTCAGTTTTCACTGCAAGGGATGTGAGGGAGAGTCCCACACCGGCGCCGTTCTTTTAAAGTGACAAATTGGAGAAACTGTCTGAAATTAAGGTGTCAATAGAGGAGCAAACTGTTCTTCTTGGAAAAGAGAGGATTAAAAGGGGATGTAATAGAGGTCCATAAAATCATGAATTGTGTAGAGGAAGTGTCACTTACCATTTCACGTAACACAAGTGCAGGGCCGGCTCCAGGCACCAGCTTAACAAGCAGGTGCTTG
>NW_020674668.1:0-430 GCF_002925995.2 Terrapene triunguis
CTGAGGGCACACAAGGGACCTCTGGTGAGTGTACCTTTGTAAATATTGCACGTGGTTTAAAAGCAAGCGTGTTTAATGATTAATTTGCCCTGGCAATCGCGGCCAGTACAGCTACTGGAAAAGTCTGTTAACGTGTATGGGGATGGAGCGGAAATCCTCCAGGGACATCTCCAGAAAGCTCTCCTTCATGTACTCCCAAAGCCTTTGCAAAAGGTTTCTGGGTAGGTCTGCCTTATCCCGTCTGCCATTGTAGGACACTTTACCACGCCAGGCCAGTAGCACGTAGTCTGGAATCATTGCATAACAAAGCATGGCAGCGTATGGTCCCGGTGTTTGCTGGCATGCAGACAACATCCATTCCTTATCGCTCTTTGTTATCCTCAGGAGAGTGATATCATTCACGGTCACCTGGTTGAAATGGGGCGATTTT
>NW_020674668.1:530-1508 GCF_002925995.2 Terrapene triunguis
TAGTTGGGTTTGTGCTGCATGTTAACCCGGAAACCGCAGCCCCTCCTTTTACATTGCAAACCCATTTTAAATGGCCAACCCAACAGGTGGTTGGTATGGGAAATGAGGGCGCTACTGTTTGAAACCATTCCCACATGTTAAGAAGGTTAAAAAAGCCAAAAGACTGTGGCTTACCATGGCTGCCTGCAAGCCGAAATCTGTTGCCTGGCACTGCGTGAGTGATCTCTCACACCAAACCGGAAAAATGCAACCTTGTAACGAAAGCACATGTGCTGTGTAATGTGAACAGCAAAATTTAACGTGAAACAGTGTACCCATTGTTCTCTAAAATGTGTCTTTTTTAACCAGCTCTCCCTTCTCCTCCACCAGCTGCAAATGTTTCTCCTTCACAGAGGCTAGTGAAGATTAGAAGGAGAAAACGGCGGACTCAGGATGATATGTTCTCGGAGCTCCAGATGTCCTCCCACGCTGACAGAGCACAGCAGAATGCGTGGAGACAGTCAATGTCAGAGTGCAAAAAAGCACAATATGAATGAGAGGAGAGGTGGCGGGCTGAATCGCGGGCTGAAGAGAGCAAGTGGCGGGCTGAAGAGGATAGGTGGCGTCAGTTTGCTGACAGAAGGCAAGAGTCGATGCTCCGGCTGCTGGAGCATCAAACTGATATGCTCCAGCATATGGTTGAGCTGCAGGAAAGGCAGCAGGAGCAGAGACCACCGCTATAGCCCCTGTGTAACCAACAGCCCTCCTCCGCAAGTTCCATAGCCTCCTCACCCAGACGCCCAAGAACTCGGTGGGGGGGCCTCCGGCCACCCAGTCACTCCACCCCAGATGATTGCCAGAGCATCAGAAGGCTGGCCTTCAATAAGTGTTAAAGTTTTAAAGTTTTAAACTGCAGTGTGTCCTTTTCCTTCCCTCCTCCCCCACCCCTCCCGGGCTACCTTGGCAGTTATCCCCCTAGTTGTGTGATGAATTAATAAA
>NW_020674669.1:0-2073 GCF_002925995.2 Terrapene triunguis
GGGGGGGGGGGGCCTGGAGCTCGCTCGGAGCGGGGCGGGGCTCGGAGCGGGGACTCGTTCAGGGGCCTGGCGAGGGGCTGCCCCTGCCCCGTCCATGACCCCCCCCTTTCCCATCACCCCAGAGCCGCGCAGGCCCCGGCCCCATGGAGCGCGCCGGGGAGGGGTTCCCGGCCGCGGCCGTGGCGGCCGTGCTGAAGCCCAGCGCCGGCCTGCCCGAGGCGAGCCTGCAGGTGCGGGGCTATGACTTCGACCGCGGGCTGGATCACCGCGCCCTGCTCCAGTCCTACCTCACCACTGGCTTCCAGGCCACCAGCTTCGGGCAGGCCGTGCAGGAGATCAACAGGATGGTGAGAACGGGGGATGGGAGGCTGGGAGCCAGGACGCCTGGGTTCTGTCCTGGCTCCGGGAGGGGAGTGGGGTTGAGTGGTTAGAGCAGGATGCAGGGGGCTAGGAGTCAGGACTCCTGGGTTCTGTACCTCTGCTGGCTGTGGGGAAGCCACTGCCCCGCTCTGTGCCTCAGTTTCTCCATGTCCTATTCTCTCCTTGAGGCTGCCAATGAGAGCCAGGGGGGAGGGGGCCGGTAGCTTGGGCGCCTGTGCAGGGAGGGGGGGTGAGTGCCTCGACCCGCCAGCCCGGGTGCCCCTGACGTGTGGCTGCTCCGGTTCCCAGATCGCGGCGAAGCTGGAGCCGCTGGGCGAGGAGGAGGAGACCCGTGCCGACCTGAACCCCTGCCGCCGGCAGCCCTCGGGCTGCACCATCTTCCTGGGCTTCACCTCCAACCTCATCAGCTCGGGCATCCGCGAGACCATCCGCTACCTGGTGCAGCACAACATGGTATGGCCCCTGCCCCTCCCCCCCAGTCACTGAGCACTGCGCCCCCCCCACTCCCGGTGTCCCTTGGCACTGAGCACCTGTGTCCCCGAGGATCCCTCCCAGAGCCATATCCCCCCATTCCCCTCAACCCCAGTGCTGGGCTCCGACACCGAACAGCGGCCACCCCGCCGACCCTTCAGCTGGGGGCTCCCAGCACTGGGGTCCCAGGGTGGGGGGGTCTGACAGGCAGGGGTCCCTGTGCCGCGCAGGTGGACGTGCTGGTCACCACAGCAGGCGGCGTGGAAGAGGATCTCATCAAATGCCTGGCACCTACCTACGTGGGGGAATTCAGCCTGCGGGGGAAGGAGCTTCGGCAGAGCGGGATCAACAGGTACAGGGGGTCAGGGGCCTGCTCTGGTCTAGCCGGGAGGGCGCACGGCTGGGAGGCAGGATTCCTGGGTTCTCTGGGAAGGGAGTGGGATTTAGTGGTTGGGGGGGGGGGGGTGGGAGCCAGGACTCCTGGGTTCAGTCCCTGGTTTGTGAGGAGAGTGGGGTCTAGGGGTTAGAGTGGGGAGGCTGCGGGTCAGGAACTGATGCTCTAGAGGTAAAAGGCTCCATCTCCTGTTCCTAGCCACTCCGCCAGGATCCTCTCTGCTCCCCCCGATCTGTGGGGATCAGGACATGCCAGCTGAGTCCCTGTTCCTTGGGGCAGAGTGGGCTTGTGGAGAGGCTGAGTCCAGCTCGTTTTGGGGGGGCCGGGGGCTGAACCTGCTTGTTTCTCTCCAGGATCGGGAACCTGCTGGTGCCCAACGACAACTACTGCAAGTTCGAAGACTGGCTCATGCCCATCCTGGACCAGATGGTCGCTGAGCAGAACGTGGAGGTGAGAGCCAGGGGGTGGGGGAAGCTTCAGGGGAGGCCGTGTCCCAGGGGAGGGGATGGTGCTGGGCCTGTAGGACGCTGGG
Organism: Terrapene triunguis; assembly: GCF_002925995.2. NCBI lineage: Eukaryota > Metazoa > Chordata > Testudines > Emydidae > Terrapene > Terrapene triunguis. Next base: position 1,779 of record NW_020674669.1, read on the forward strand.
AAAGTCTCTGACTTGATCCCTACTCAACCCCCCCACTTTCCCTGCCAAAATACTTGGCATGTGTAGATGGGAGGGGAGTGGTTAGAGAAAGGGGGGCTGGGAGTCAGGACGCCTGGGTTCTATCCCTGGCTCTGGAAATGGAGTGGGGGGGTCTAGTGGGTTGAGCAGAGGGTGGGTGGGGCACTGGGAGTCAAGACTCTTGGGTTCTACCCCTTGGGAGAGTCACTTCCCGCCGTGCCTCAGTTTCACTATCTGTACCGTAACGGGGAGAGCTGTGAGGATGAGCAGGTGAACG
>NW_020674669.1:2173-3939 GCF_002925995.2 Terrapene triunguis
GTCGGGTCGGGTCACCCAGGCAGGAGGGGGTGGTTTCACCACAGCTTTGGCCCTTGGGTCCTGCAGGGTGTGAAGTGGACCCCGTCCAAGATGATCGCACGGCTGGGCAAGGAAATAAACAACCCTGAATCGATCTATTACTGGGCACAGAAGGTCAGTTTTTTTGGGGGGGGGGGGGGGATTTGCGGGGATCCTGTTCATTTCCCCACTGGGGTTCTGGCTAACCTTTTCCGGGCTAGGATTTGACTGTTAGCTGAACCATACTGCCATCTACCCCCGCCCCTCCCTCTCTGGGAGAGCCTGGGTGACCGGCTGGTTGGAGCGCTGCCCCTTTAAGAGCAGGCTAGATAATGACTCAGAAATCGGCCACGTCCCCCTGGGTTCCACCCGGTCTGGGGGGGGGGGATCAGCAGCTTGTTCCCCGGGGCTTCAGCCCTTCCGCGTGGGGGGGCCAATCTGCAGCGCCCCCCCCCCCCATCACGGGGGGAACAAATCTCTCCCATCTCTTGCTATATGTCCATGCAGCACCTGACACAACAGGGGCCCTGATCTTAGTCGGGGGAGGAGGGGGGTTCTAGGCTCTACCATAATATAGTGGCCCTGCTCCTCCACAAATGCTACTTTGAGGGAGACCCTCCCACCCCCAAGGGTGGTGTTCTACCCTCAGCCCACCCAATCAATTGCCACAGGTGGAACTAACCCAAACTCCCCCTCCCGTCTCCTCTGCCCTGCCCCACGCTCCCTGCCCCACTCATGTGCCCCTTTGCAGAACAACATCCCGGTGCTGAGCCCGGCCCTGACGGACGGATCCCTGGGGGACATGATCTTCTTCCACTCCTACAAGAACCCCGGTTTGGTGCTGGACATTGTGGAAGGTGATTGTCTCCTTCCCCCCAGGCATGGGCCTTTCTCTGCAGGATTCTGATTGCTCAGCGCCCCGCTCCCAGCCCCCTGGCTTAGACTGGGCAGGAATCGCAGGCCCAATGCCTGCAGTGCTGGGGAATTCCTAGTGTGTGTGGGGGACCCCCTTCAAATCGAGCTCTAGGGAACCCTCCCTGCATTACCACAGAGCGTACAGATTGTCCCCCTGCTGAGACCCCCCACCCCAGACAAGGCGCAGAGGGGCTCCTTTGTTCTAGTCCAGCTCGGGGAGGGCAGTGGGATTTAATGGTTAAGGCAGGGGAGGGGGCGGGGCAGGACTCCTGGGTTCTCTTCCTGGGTGGGAGCAGGCGGCAGGAAGAAGGGGGTCACCGTGGTCTCTTTTTCTCGGCAGATCTCCGGCTGATCAACACCCAGGCCATCTTCGCCAAGAAGACGGGCATGATCATCCTGGGAGGGGGCCTGGTCAAACACCACATCGCCAATGCCAACCTGATGGTGAGGAAGGGCTCGGGCTGGGATGGTGGGTGTGTCCCCGCTGGCTGGGCTTGGGCGGGCCTGCCTGCCTGCTGCCCCCCGCTGGCTCGGCTCGTGTGTGTTAACCCAGGTGTATCTAAGAGCCCTGCAATAGCTTTAGGTCCAACATTCATTTGGGGGATTAAATTGATCACCTCAAACTGCACATTCCCTCCCCCTGTCCTGCTTGGGAAGGGGGCTGGGAGAAACCCACCCTGGGGTCATGCTCCCTCTCTCTTCGCCTTGCAGAGGAATGGGGCTGACTACGCCGTCTACGTTAACACGGCACAGGAGTTCGACGGCTCCGACTCGGGGGCCCGGCCAGACGAGGCGGTGTCCTGGGGGAAGATCCGCATGGACGCCAAGCCCGT
>NW_020674670.1:0-830 GCF_002925995.2 Terrapene triunguis
CTCAAGCAAGTCCAAGGACAATGAAAAATGGAATATTATTTCCTTGCTCATTTAGTGATTTTCACTTAGGATTCAGCAAAGGCAGAACCATCTGTTGTGTATGTAATATCCAATAATAGATGGTTCTCAGTTTGCTGAATTCTAAGTGGAAGCAAGCCAACAAGAGAAAGAATGATCCCAGCTCTGTTTCAGAATATACTTCCAAAAGATTTGTTTGTTTTTTTTTGCCACCCTCTTGAGACATTTCCAACAAGAGAGGTCATTTTATGGAAGAAACAGTGAGGCTAAAGATTAAGAAACTCAATTTTCTTTATTTTAGTGATGTCATTTTCCTTATTTCATTTATAAAGCACTAGCAAGGTACCAGTTTACATGGTGTTTTACAGAACAGGTAAGACGACATAATTAACAAACTAGGAGCCTGATCCTGTCACACTGAAGTCAATAGCAACAGAGGGTCCTGTGGCACCTTTGAGACTAACAGAAGTATTGGGAGCATAAGCTTTCGTGGGTAAGAACCTCACTTCTTCAGATGCAAGTAATGGAAATCTCTAGAGGCAGGTATAAATCAGTGTGGAGATAGTTTGTGTATTTTCCTTCAGACACTGAAAAAGACAGGAAGAAAAAGTTCAGAGAAAAGTGGAGGATAGGAAAATAAAAAGGAAAACTTCATTGCAAGCACAAAAGTTTTATTTTTATGAGATTTACTGGGGGGGAGAGGAGCATGAACTGCTACCACCCATGTGATAAGTATATTCTCCAGGGATGCCAGTTTAGCTCTAGAGCAGTTCTTTTTGTGGGTTTATTGCTTATTGAAAAGCTAGAGGAGC
>NW_020674670.1:840-1670 GCF_002925995.2 Terrapene triunguis
CTCAAGCAAGTCCAAGGACAATGAAAAATGGAATATTATTTCCTTGCTCATTTAGTGATTTTCACTTAGGATTCAGCAAAGGCAGAACCATCTGTTGTGTATGTAATATCCAATAATAGATGGTTCTCAGTTTGCTGAATTCTAAGTGGAAGCAAGCCAACAAGAGAAAGAATGATCCCAGCTCTGTTTCAGAATATACTTCCAAAAGATTTGTTTGTTTTTTTTTGCCACCCTCTTGAGACATTTCCAACAAGAGAGGTCATTTTATGGAAGAAACAGTGAGGCTAAAGATTAAGAAACTCAATTTTCTTTATTTTAGTGATGTCATTTTCCTTATTTCATTTATAAAGCACTAGCAAGGTACCAGTTTACATGGTGTTTTACAGAACAGGTAAGACGACATAATTAACAAACTAGGAGCCTGATCCTGTCACACTGAAGTCAATAGCAACAGAGGGTCCTGTGGCACCTTTGAGACTAACAGAAGTATTGGGAGCATAAGCTTTCGTGGGTAAGAACCTCACTTCTTCAGATGCAAGTAATGGAAATCTCTAGAGGCAGGTATAAATCAGTGTGGAGATAGTTTGTGTATTTTCCTTCAGACACTGAAAAAGACAGGAAGAAAAAGTTCAGAGAAAAGTGGAGGATAGGAAAATAAAAAGGAAAACTTCATTGCAAGCACAAAAGTTTTATTTTTATGAGATTTACTGGGGGGGAGAGGAGCATGAACTGCTACCACCCATGTGATAAGTATATTCTCCAGGGATGCCAGTTTAGCTCTAGAGCAGTTCTTTTTGTGGGTTTATTGCTTATTGAAAAGCTAGAGGAGC
>NW_020674671.1:0-5493 GCF_002925995.2 Terrapene triunguis
TACCACTCTGTAACTTGAGTTGGTTTGTATCATCTGCAAATGTTGCCACCTCACTGTTTACCCCTTTTTCCAGATCACATAGGAGTATGATGAACAGTACTGGTCCCAGTACAGACCCCTGGGGGACACCACTATTTACCTCTCTCCATTCTGAAAACTGACCATTTAGTCAGACCCTTTCTTTCTTGCCTTTTAACCAGTTACCTATCCCAGAGAGGACCTTCCATCTTATCCCATTTTGCTTCAGAGCTTTTGGTGAGGGACCTTGGCAAAGGCTTTCTGAAAATCTAAGTACACTATATCTAAGGTCACCTTTATCCACATGCTTGTTGACTCCCTGAAAGAATTCTAGTAGATTTGTGAGGCATGATTTCCCTTTACAAAAACCATGTTCACTCTTCCCCAATAAATTGTGTTTATCTATGTGTCTAATAATTCTGCTCTTTACTATCATTTCACTCAATTTGCCTGGTACTGAAGTTAGCCTTAGTGGCCTGTAATTGCCGGGAGCATCTCTGGAGCCTTTTAAAAACATTGGTGTCATATTAGCTATACTCCAGACATCTGGTATGGAAGCTGATTTAAAGGATAGGTTACATACCACAGTTAGTTAGTAGTACTGCAATTTCACATTTGAGTTTCTTCACAACTCTTGGGTGAATACCATCTGGTTCTGGTGACTTATTGCTGTTTAATTTATCAATTTGTTCCAAAACCTCCTTACTGGTCCTTACTGAATACAGTCAAGTAATGATCAGTGCCCCAGAGCAACCACGAACATCCAGTCCAGTGATCCGTTCATCTTTATCCACCACAAGGAGGCCCACAATAGACTCACCCCTAGTTGGGTACTTTGCATTAGAAAAGTATTTATAATTTTTCAAAATCTCCAAGGATGATTTACTCCTGGCTACGGGAGACCTCTCCGTCTGTCTCCCAGTAGGAAGTCCCCCATGCTAACCTAATTTCTTCCCACAAGTCACAGACAGGTGCAAAAGGAGAAACGTTTCCTGCTCTCTGGTTTGGATTCAGTGAACTGTGCCAGCCCCCCACCGGTTCACCTGCTGGGCTGTGTGAATTAGCAGATTGATCCCTATCCATTCGAGGTCCTGGGGTTCTCAATAACCAAGAACATAAAACAGGTAATGATGTGTCTAATGTGGGGATTCTCAAACTTCACTGCACTCCGACTCCCTTCTGACAACAAAAATTACTAAACGACGCCAGGAGGGGAGACTGAAGCCTGAGCCCTCCCGAGCCCCACCGCTCCAGGTGTGGGGGGAAAGCCAAAGCCCGAGCCCCATCGCCCTGCGTGGGGAGGCGAAAATCGAAGCCCAAGGGCTTCAGCCCCAGACGTGGGGCCTGCAACCTGAGCCTGACTGTCCAGGGCTGAAGTCCTCAAGCTTTGGATTCAACCTCAGGCAGTGGAGCTTGGGCTTCAGCTTTGGCCCCATGCCCCAGCAAATCTAAGCTAGCCCTGGTGACCCCATTAAAATGGGGTTGCAACCCACTTTGGGGTCCTGACCCACAATTTGAGAACCGCTGGTCTAATGTAAAGTGCCACTCTGCCCACCACTTTTATCCTCTCTCCCCTACCTCAATGGGTTGTAACCAGTGACATTAACATTCCAGTCATACACATCGTCCCACCGGGTTTCCCCATTTCCCCACCCCAGGGAGAATTTCCAGCTCCTCTTCCTTATTGCCCAGGTTCCAGTGCCAAGAGCAGTGTTGCTTCCGTTCACGAGAGATGTCTTGCAGGGCACATACACTGCACCACAGCATTCCTCTTCGTCCACACTTGGGTTACTGCAGGTTGGGTTATCTATAAGCCAGGGAGAGACTCCATCTTACGTGTTCCTTGCTTCCCTCCATTGGAAGCTGCCGGGGGAGAAAGAGAAAGTGTCCCTAGGGCTGAGGCAGAATGAGATTGCTGGCATTGCAGCATGGGATTGCTGGCGTTGCAGCATGCTCTCCAGGAACCTTCAAGCCTTCCCTATCTGCTCTGCAGCATCAGAACAGCAGAGCCTGGATTGGAGCAAGGGAACGGCCTCTTTTCCCACAGAATCCTTCCCTCAGGCCCGGAGGATTTAGAGCAGAAATCCCTGTGGGTGTTAATGTTTCTCTAAAAAGAGTGGTGCAGCTTCTTGACTACACAATGCAAAGTGATCTGTTTGTAGAGATGCATAACGCCCTGTAGTGATTTCTCTGAGAAGATTCCCCTGAGCAGTTGTGGGAGGCAGGACCTTATTCCTTACCTCTCAAGATAGGGCTGTGTGAGAGCTTGTAGAGAGCCAGAGGCAGCTTTCTAGAGGGTTCATTCAAAAATTCCCTATGGAACCTAGGGGCTGCGGCCTACAGCAGGAAGGAGCCTGGTGGTTGTTGGAATGACTCTACATGGAATGCTATGGGATGGCTTTCTGATCACCACTTCACTCAGCTTCTTCCCAACCCACCTTTGGGGTAAGTCCATCACCTCCTCCTTAGTGTAGATGGGCTGGAAACCAGATATGGCATTAGGGAGGTTGCCCACTCAGCCCATGCACAGGAGGAGCCATTGCAGTTCAAGTCCTCCTGCTTGTTGCAGTCCAGAGGAATGCATGACCCTGAGCCCGAACTCTGTGACTGCATTAGTCACCAACAGGTGAGTGTGGCAGGAGAGGACACATAACATAAGCTCTGGGATCTGAAGAGAGGTCTCTGGAGCCTCGGGATGTGCAGGTTTGGAGACATGTGGCTCCTACCTAGTCCAAAGTAACTCTGCCGTGCTCCATGACACGAGCCATATTAACAGGCAACACTGCGACTGACCCCCATGCCTCTCTATTTCCTTGGCCACATGTATTGTGTCCTTTTTCTGGTGGCTAGTCCAGAAAAAGAGAAGAAGAGCTCACTACTGCTACCACCTCAGGGATTTGTTGGCTTGAGATCATGTTGATAGAAGCATGCAATAGTGACAGAAACTGGGATGTCAAGCCCCTAGAGTGACCTCTTACCTTTATAGACCTGCCCTTTCATCGTACAAGGCTATTTTAAAGTTGAGTGTGATAGTAAAGAGACCCATTTTCAACCCTTCACCACACAAGACAAAGCCCGCAGTATTCATCATTAACTATTTATTTCTACGCTCCTGGCTCCCAAACTGCTTTTCCTCCTTACTGCCACCAGCCACCTTCGCGTTCTCCCTCTTCTCTCCCTAGCTCTGCTCACTTGAGTGCAGCAGCTGAGCGGATGGTCCAGCTTTACTCTTTCACTTCCATTCTTCTTCACTTCTGTGGATGGCTGTATTTGCCATTGAGCAGCATGATGGAAATACCTGAGTCCTCTGTCTAGGCACGCAGGCCCAGCAGCTAAAGCCAAAGCCCCACTGAGAGCAGTGGGAAATTAGCTTGGTGTGTCAGGAGTGGAGGCTTGGCCCATGGGGACCCTAGGCACTGCAGCTGCTGCCACCTACATGGTGAATCCTCCAACCCATCGCCAAACAGCTCTTCCACATTCTGAAAACTGGCCTCACTGGCTGACTCTCTAGGAGCATAGAAACCCTTTGTTAGAGCAGGAGAGTCTCTTCAATGCAGCTCTCTTTCCACGGCTCCCAGAGGGTCACAATGAAACACCTGCAAGTCTCTAGGAGTCTCTCAAGGAGTTCCCTGCTCAGTCACTTGGCACCCACTAGCAATGGTCTCTGACACTGTCATTGCAAAGGGGAGCTCAGCAGATGGTCCCTTCTATGGCTTTCTGAGTGGGAGGGAGGTTGGTCTTATCATTTAAGGCCTAGCTGTCAGAGTCAGGGGTCCTGGGGTTCTCTGGCTTTGGAAGTGGGTGGGGTCTAGTGGTTGGAGCTGGACTGGTATCAGTACCATGCTTCCTTCCTGTCTCTGGCAGTGATGTTGTGTGTGACCTTGCAGACAGTTGCTTTCCATCCCTGTGCACCAGCTAACAGAGATAATACTGACCCCCTCAGAGGGGCTGGTAGGGTTCACTACCGTAATGACTCAAATTGGAGTGAGGTGTGCTCTTGGCAGCAAAAGGCCCAGATTCAGTCCCCATGGATGCCCAAGATATCTATATGTGGCTATGGTTTGACTCACCTACCATTACAGACTGTTTAGCCCGGTCCTGGCCATGCGTGGTGCATCTTCTCCTGGCCCACAGCTCCATCACACACAAGAACATGGCCCACCAAGGACAATCTATCAGCTCCCATCTGGTGTTCAGCTCCAAGATGGATGGTGAGCCCTAGTCAGACCATAGAAAGACAAGGTGGTGTTCTTTGGTGGAAACTGCTGGAGCTTAAGCCTTTGCTCCCACCTCCACCCCAGCTTCAAAAGTGGTCCCTGATCCCAGGTCAACAAAGTAGCTGAGCTGAGGCCAGGGTGGGTGGAATTACCGCTGGGACTGATCCTAAGAGAAGAGCAGATTTCTCCTCTGCTCTAGGGAGATTCCCATAGGAAAAGCAGCTGGGGTGGGCGTGGGGGCAATACAAGCACTACCCCTCAGCCCTTGAATAGCAGGCAACCAGGACTTTGGGAGCCAAGGTACTGGTGTATCTTGCTGGATAGCAAAAAAGAGCATTGGAGAAATTTCACCAAAGTCAATGTCACGGCTGGGTCAAGGGCAGCCAGACCTACTGGTCAGAGCCAGAGTCCACACTCACATGACAGGAGTTGAGAGTCAGCTGGGTCAGGATTCTGGAAGATCAGAAGCGCAAGAGAAACTTGCGATCACAACCACAAATCAGATGCCACGAAATCAAGGCAGGGGAGCAGCAGCAGAAACAGGCAGCACATGGTCCAGAACAGGGAGCAGCCCTGGTGTTCAGTCAGCTTCCTTTTCCTGCTGCTGCCTTAAGCAGGGCCAGAGGGCCAATTAGCTTCTCTGGGACTCCTCCAATAGGACCTCAGGAGTGGCGCCTGAAACTGGGGCTGAACTTCATGGGTCCTAGGTAAGCAATTTTCAGCAGGCTTCCAGGTGGAGGGTTGGAGTGTGGCTGCTTCCATGAACCCTACAGCCCCGGGTTGAAGACCTCTGGGTCGTGACAGTGAGTGATCTCTCCCCATTCAAACCTTCTGCAGAAAACATTATCCAGGATCCTGGACACATCCTCTGAGAATAAAATGAGGATATCATGATGAGAAATAGGTCTCTGTACCAGGGCTGGGATCCAGGGATAGGGAAAGCTCCCAACCAGGGTATGTAGCAGTAGCCCCGTTTGTTGCAAGAGCCCCAAGTGGCAGGAAGAGTCAACGGTTCTTACCTCCACAAGATGCATGGGATCTTCCATCTGAGCCTCAATGAGACCCATGTTGCTTGGGTTGACAGAATGAGATCACCTGTCCTCACTGCTCCCTGAGCTGGGTTGGCTGCAGGATACATCTCTGTGAGAGGCTGGGATACAGCCTGAAAGACAGATGTGACAATCAGGGTTCTGTCACCTCAGGGGGAGAATAGAGGGTCTCTGCACCCCAAAAAATAAGCAATTGAATCAACTGATTC
>NW_020674671.1:5593-9856 GCF_002925995.2 Terrapene triunguis
GTGTCCCCCTGGGGTCTGAACTGAGACCAGTGCTGTTCAACATATTCATAAATGATCTGGAAAAAGGAGTAAACAGTGAGGTGGCAAAATTTGCAGATGATAAAAAAAACTACTCAAGATAGTTAAATCCCAAGCAGACTGCAAAGAGCTACAAAAGGATCTCACCAAACTGGGTGACTGGGCAACAAAATGGCAATGTTCAATGTTCAAAATTCAATGTTGATAAATGCAAAGAAATGCACATTGGAAAATACAATCCCAACTCTACACATAAAATGATGGGATCTAAATTAGCTGTTACCACTCAAGAAAGGGATCTGGAGGGGTATGGAACAGCTGCCAAATGAGGAGAGATTAAGAAGACTGGGATTTTTCATCTTAGAAAAGAGACGACTAAGGGGGGGGATATGATAGAGGTCTTTGAAATCATGACTGGTGTGGAGAAAGTAAATAAGGAAATGTTATTTACTCCTTCTCATCATTCAAGAACTAGGGGTCACCAAATGAAATTAATAGGCAGCAGGTTGAAAACTAAAAATAGGAAGTATTTTTTCACACAACACACAGTCAACCTGTGGAACTCCTTGCCAGAGGATGTTGTGAAGACCAAGACTATAACAGGGTTCAACAAAGAACTAGGTAAGCTCACAGAGGATAGGTCCATCAATCGCTGTTAGCCAGGATGGGTAAGGATGCTGTCCCTAGCCACTGTTTGCCAGAAGCTGGGAATGGGCGACAGGGGATGGACCACTTGATCATTACCTGTTCTGTTCATTTCTTCTGGGGCACCTGGCATTGGCCACAGTCGGAAGACAGGATATGGGGCTAGATGGACCTTGGGTCTGACCCAGTATGGCCGCTCTTATGTTTGGAATGCTGACAACACTCTGGTGATGAATATCCTTGTGTGATGTAGGTCTGAGTGGGGAATAATGAGTTCTATACATGTACTGGAAATAAGCCCCCTGAAATATGTTGAGGGGTCAGACTTGATAAATCAGTTTGGCTTAGAGAGAGAGAAGTTTCTGTTTGTTTCATGTTCATAGAGCCATAGCCTAATAGCCAAGGCAGGAGGGGAGAAGAAAGTGTACCAGGGCAAGTGCAGGGGTAGGATCCGGTCAAGTGCCCAGCTCTCTCCCAGGTTTGTGGGTGAGAGCTAGGACAGGTTTCTGTTGGATAAAGGACAACGCCCTGCTCCTTACAATCCTCTGTGTCCATGGGAGAGAAGGGATGAATCCCTCCTTGAGAATCTCATCAGCTTCCTAGGAAGGAGCCAGTGCTCTTCTCGGAGGGCCTTTCTCCTGGACCTCACAGGGGTCTGATGCTCTCACTCCACAAGCCTGACTGGGGCCTTGGAGTTAGTGCTCAACAGAACCAGGCAGAGCCCTGTTGTCGAGTACCAGCGCCTTCCCTCTATCCCGGAAGGTGGAAGGGCCCCAACACTGCCCTGCCCTGACCATGCAAGGCTCTCAGGTAGCAGGACACAATGGAAACGTGGATCATCCAGTCTCTCATTTCCAGGCCTCCCCAGGGCTAAGGTAAAATTCCTGCTCCCCCTGACCATTATGCTCACCGCCAAGATGTGCTGGAGATTGTCTGTGCTGGGGGTTGCTGTCAACAAGCTCTTCAGCATGGCATCCATGTCTCTGGGCAGGCCTTCTTCAGAGCCTGTCAGCGGAGGGAGACCATGGGTCAGGTTTATGGAACCTGGGGCTAAACCTGCAAGGATGACAGCTGGCTCTGCAGTCCTTGCCCAGAGCAGCTCTCTGCAGAGGGCCTGGTGCACAGCAGGTAGGAAACAGCCAAGCTGCTAGGGATGGGAGCTGGGCTTCCTGGCAGAGTCCAGCATCTGCAAGGAAGGGATTCCCCACAGAGGGGCAACATAATCTCCCGCAGAGGGGGAGTCTGCCCCTGACACTTGATTAAATCCTATGGCCTCTTCCCACCTCTGCCCACCCCACCCCCAAATCAGAGCAGCTCCAGCTACCGAAGAGAGCAAAAACCAGAGGCCTTCCTGGCCCTTCGGACAGAGGAGTAGATTGATGATCTACCTGGATGTGAGTTTTGGCCTTCCCCATGCCCATGCGCACAGGAACCCACCATTGACTGCTCCACCCTTGTGTTTGTCCCTACTTCAGTCTGCTTCATCTCTGTGCCTACCGTTTCCTCCTTCACCTCCCTGCAGCACTTGGCAGGGTGTGTGTGTGAACGATCAGCATGGTCCCCTTAAAAGCCCAGTCACCACGTAACCAGGACAAGAAGAACTTGACTCTACCCAAGCTCATTCTCTGCTCTGCCTCTGCCTCCCCAGGAGGAACACTCCTAACCCACAACCCCTGCAGCAGCAGATCCTACAGCCAGTTGGAGCCAGCCCGCCTCACCCCTCCTGGTGGTGGGAGGGGAACAGGAGAAAGGACAAAAGAAGTAAGAGATGAAGAGAAAGGAAGGAGGGATAGTGGAAAAGGTAAAGCAAAAAGGACAAACCCTAATGTCCCCAGTGACATGGGACAAAATCCCAGGTGGCGAATAAAATTCTGCCACCTTAAACTAGTGTTTTCCATGCCTAGAATTCAGCTGGCACCAGATGGATCAGACTGAGCAGGTTCCAAAACCTCTTGGAGGCTCTTACCTTCTAAACAGGGACATCTGTTTTCTAGTAAAATCAGTAAAAGGAAAGGAGAAAACTCGAAAGAGGTTCCTCCTCACGCTCACGTACATGAACCCTAATACTCTCTCAGTCCTCAAAGAGAGACCTCGAGAAGGAGACTTGCTGAAGAAAAGCCACAGGGGTCTCCCAGGTTTCCCTGGCCCTGCGCCCCTGTCCTGCCTGGCTGATGTCAGCATCTCTCTGTGAGGTCACCACCACCCCACCACCTTTCACCAATAGGCTGAGGTCCTGCAAAAGGCCTTTGTGATGTCACTGCCACAACCACTCATCCCCTGAAGTGCTCATGTCCTGCCGCTGACCAGACACATTGGAGGTTTGAGCTACTCTCTGCAGATCACCCCACTCAATGAGTGTTCATTCTAGGAAGCAAGCCGGCTAGACAGTAAAACATCAGAGGCTGCTCCCAATGCTACACTCAGTTTTTCCAAAATTAGTAGACTTTATGGCCAGAAGAGACCTTTAGAGCATCTAATCTAACCCCTGCATATCACAGGCTTCCTATGTAGAACAATAGTTACTTTTTGGGCAAACACATTCTAGAAAGGCATCTAGTCTTCATAAAATGACATCAATGAAATTAAGTGATGGAGAATCCACCAATTTCACTTTTAGTGAGTGCCAGGGGACTCCATTTCCCCTTCCACTAGCTCCCTATTTACAGTAAGCCAGAGCAGTACCTGCAGCAGGGAGCGGGAGTTGCTGGTGGCCTACGAGGCACAGCCCCTGCAGTGCCTCAGGCACCTGGCGCAAGTGCCGGATGATGCAGAGCTGGTGCATCACTTTGGCCGTGATGTCCTCCTGCTGCAAGGGAACGAGAACCTGTCAGAGACTCAAACACCCCGAGGAATCAGGGGGAATTAAGGGCATCTGGAACCAGCAGCATTTCCACCCAGCACCTGCCCACCACTGAGGGATGGATTCACCTCCTGACCCCCAGAATGGAGATTGTTCTCCTTTCTAGTAACCTCCAGTTGCAACCCCTCTCCTTGTAGGGTGAGCTCCTGCCACCTCCGCCTCAGTGCCCTTGACAGCTGATCCACCTCTAAACCACAGCTTGAGTCTTCAGAACCCTCTCCTCCCACCCCCACCCAGGTTGGGCAGGGAGGGGGCTCTAGCAGGGGGGGCAGGAGGGATTCTGGCAGCAGTGAAGTGGGTTGCGGGGAGGTTGAGATCTTGCCCCAAGTCATCCCAGACACTAATGCTAAGCCACAGGATCGCAGCATCTAGTGTCAGTGGGGTCCAAGCACTATTTCAACCCCACATTTTTGGATGGACCTCCCACAATGGGAGATGAAGGGTACCCCCAACAACACACACACACACACACACACACACACACACACACACACACACACACACACACACACACACACACACACCCCTCCTGGTGGTGGGAGGGGAACAGGAGAAAGGACAAAAGAAGTAAGAGATGAAGAGAAAGTAAGGAGGGATGGAGGAAAAGATAAAACAAAAAGGATAGGTTCCAAACCTCTCGGAGGCTCTTACCTTCTAAACAGGGACGTATGTTTTCTAGTAAAACCAGTAAATGAAAGGAGAAAACTCAAAAGAGGTTCTTTCTCGTGCTCTGGAGCTGC
>NW_020674672.1:0-252 GCF_002925995.2 Terrapene triunguis
GCGTTTGCATTGTCCTCAGGAGAGGGCTCCTGCTGACAAAGCGCTGTTCACACATTGGCAAAACTTTTGTCTTTCGCGAGTGGGTGTGTTTTTTTTTAACACCTCTGAACAACAAAAGTTTTGTCTTTCACTTACCAGTGTAGACAAAGCCTTAGGCCTTGTCTACACTGCCACTTTACAGCCCTGAAACTTTCTCGCTCAGGGGGCGTGTGTGTGTGTGGAACCCCCAACACCCCCCCCCCCCCCCCCCCC
>NW_020674672.1:352-3048 GCF_002925995.2 Terrapene triunguis
GTGTTTTTTATTACTCCAGTGTCTAAGGGCTAGTCTACACTAGAATCACTACAGCGGTGCAGCTGTAGCACTGCTAGTGCAGATGCACTATGCCAGTGGGAGTCAGCTCTCCCATTGACATAATTACTCAGTCTCCCCAAGAGGTGGTAGGTATATCGGCAGGAGAGCTTCTCCCACCAACATAGCATAGTCCACACTGGCGCTTAGGTCAGTGTAACTTATGTCACTAGGGGGCCGGGGGTGGCGTTTCCACAACCCTGAAGAACTTAAGTTATACCGAAGTAAGCGCTAGTGTGTACAAACCCTAACGAAGTTATGAATTTCAGCTCCCAGGCTCTTCTTTTGAAGGTGTTGTGCAGGTTTTGTTTGAAAATGAGAACCGAGAGGACAGATACGGAGTGAATGTTTTGTGAAAAGTGCTCACCCACTGGTGATAGGGTGTGTGTTTTTGTCTTTTATTATTTTTCTGTGAGTTCATTCAAGAGTGTAATAATTGTCTGGTTGTTATTGGGGCATTTAGTGCACTGGATAAGGTATACCACAGGTTGATAAGTATGTGTAGGACCCATGGATCTTGAAAGATACATTATGGGAGGTATTGAATTTCATAGCAATGTAGATATGTGTTCGTGTTTTACATCCGTTATGGTAGGGTCTGGTGTCGTTTTGAGTTAGTGTGTCCTGGTATGTGGGGAGCTTGCTTCTTATGATGAGCTTGGCAAGGTTGGGGGGGATTATTTGAAGGCCAAAAGAGTGGGTTCAGGAAAGATTTCTTTCAGGATGTCCAATAAAAGATATTACCTCACCTACCTTATCACTGTAATATCCTGGGACTAACATTGCTACAACAATATTGTAAAACCACGTTAGATTAATGCATTTCCACCCCACTAATACTGAAGACTAAGGGTCAGATTCTACAAGTTGCTGAGCAGTCTGGTCTTGATATTGCAAAGCACTTATGTACAAGCCTAACTTTAATTACGAGTTGTCCCATTGATTACCAACTGATAGGGTTTGCAGTGTGCTCTATGGGTATGTCTACACACCAAAGAAAAACCTGCAGCTGGCTAATGCCAACTGACTTGGGCTTGTGGGGTTCAGGTTGCAGGGCTGTTTCATTGCTGTGTAGACTTCTGGGCTCAGGCTGGAGCGCAGGCTCTCGGGTCCTGCAAAGTGGGAGGGTCCCAGACCTCAGGCTCCAGCCCAAGCCTGAAAGTCTACACAGCAATGAAACAGTCTCAAATCTCGAATTGGCTGGCACAGGCCAGCCGCAGGTGTCTAGCTTCTGTGTAGATATAGAATCATAGAAGATTAGAGTTGGAAGAGACCTCAGGAAGTCATCTAGTCCAACCCCCTGCTCAAAGCAGGACCAACCCCAACTAAAGCATACCAGCCAGGGCTTTGTCAAGCCTTATATACCCTGTAAGTCAGCAGAATGGGGCTTTGTCAGACCCAGGGAAAGTAAATACTAGATTTGAGGGCTCACCACTGAAATTGCTCTTCCCCCAATCAAACTCTTTTAGGGACGTACGTTTGAGTAGCATGTGGCCCTCAAAGAGCACCTTACACCTGTGCCCCAGAGTTTACATGTCTTCAAATACATTTATAGGTGTAACTGCTGCTGGTGGTTGTGATCTATAAAGACTTTCATGGTACGTGTTCTGCATACTGTAGATATGACCTCTTTATATTTTACCTTGTCAGTTGACAAACGCCTGCCATAATAAAATACAAGGAAAGAGGCCATCTCCAAGGCATTCATGACAGCATAATAACGCGCTTTATAGTTTTTCATAGAAACCAACTCCATGAACTGCATCTAGAAACTAATGTAAATTTCCAGAATACAACCTAACATCTTTTTTTCACTGTTAGGTAAGAATGCCACTGTATTGTCTATCAGCTGGAGTTTTAGTTGTGTGGAGTTTAGTTTTAGCAAGTGACAAAGGTTCAGCTAATTATGGCGAGGTTGACATCTGTAAAAAATAAGTTGCAATCTTTTATGTGTAAAAAAACATGTAAATTTCCATTGCTATGTTAATGGCTTAGAACCAGGGTGGATTTGATTTAAATCACGAGTCAGGAAGACTTGATTTAATCATGGTTTTGTACATAAAATTGCATTCTTGTTGGTTGTTATAACCTTAATACATATTCTTCACAATTCAGAGATAGATGTAGGTTTCCGTTTTAGAAGGTACACACTATACATTTTTAAACAGTGATTTATTTTGAAAACTTTTCAGATTAGTTTTACAGCTGTATCAGAAAATGAATGATTGTTTGGTTATTTCATGTACCAAAGGTAATTGAAGCCGATAGTTCACCTCCCAGTGACTTCATAAATATCTCCAATTCAACAGATTAATCATTAATATTTGGAGGATTTTCTTGCCATGCTGTATTAGGAGGAGACATTTAAATTGTTTTATTTAACTAAAACAACATTATTATGTATTCTGGATTTTTTCTTCAACAGCAAACATATAATATTTTAACAAAACAAGCATATGTCCCTCCCTTCTTACGTTTATCTCTAGACTTCTTGTCCAGATCTATTCCACCCCCAATAATCTTCTATTCATTGAACATTTTGAAACTTTGCACTTTTAGAGAGAGGTAAGGGATTGACTCTGTATACACAAATTTGCAGAGGGACAATAGAGTTGAGGTCTGTTATTTCTCACCTCTAT
>NW_020674673.1:0-648 GCF_002925995.2 Terrapene triunguis
CCCCCCGGACTGGGGGGCTGCCCCCTGCCAATCAGCAAGGGGGGGGGGCCATTGGCACTAAGTGCCACAGCACAGCCTGGAGCCTACAACCCCCGTGCCCACGGCTTCATCGTCCCAGCATCCGCCCCCGGGCCCGCGGTCCCATCCCAGAAGCTGTCCAGCGGGGGCAGCTCTGCGCCCTGTGGCGTGGGCCGGGCGGGCTGCTCGGTGACCAGCCGTCCAGCGTCCCAGGGTCTCCCCCGCCCCGGGGTCTCCCTGCGCACGGTGCTCGTGCCGGGACCCGTCCCTGCCACGCTCGGGCGGTGCTGTCTCCCCCCACTCCCCCCCCTCGCCGCTGACAGAGACAAATGAGCCACTGTGGGGCTGCCGTTTCCAGCCCATTGGTGGGGTGACGGCCGGGGCTGGGCGCCGAGGGGTCCCGGCGCGGGGGAGCTGCCCCCTGACACCCCCGTTCCACCCCCACGGCTGATTGATGTGCTGGGGGGGGCTGATACCCACCTTCACCAGCAGCTTCAAACAGAGCAACTGGGCCTTCCTGGTTCTGGGACCGCGTTACCCTCCCCCGCAGCTGAGCACCGCACAGCCCCCCCCCCCCCGCCCCGCACCGCCCCCCCCCCCCCCGGAGCCAGCGTTGAAATAGGATGGTCC
>NW_020674673.1:748-2769 GCF_002925995.2 Terrapene triunguis
CCCCCCCCCCCCCCGGAGCCAGCGTTGAAATAGGATGGTCCCTGGCTAGACCCACTGTCCTAGGACACCCACCCCGCACCCCGCCGGTCTCCCCGCCCTGCCCTGTTACACCTGCCCCCCAACCCTTCACCCCGGGCCTGGCCGTACATGTGGCCTTGGCCCAGAGGGAGCGGGATGGCCCCGGAGCACCGGCTGCTTGGCCCTGTTGTCACGGACTCACAGATCGTGCCCACTCTTGGCCCCGTGTGTCCGTGGGGGGAACCCCTTTCAGTGCGACAGCCCTTCTCGGGGGTCCACTCTCTCTCGGGGTCAGGCTCCTCCACCTCCTGGAGCCGCACCTCTCTGAGCCTTAGCACATCTGTCTCTGCCGTGGGCCCCCTCAGGGAGTCCCCTCGCTCTGGGCTCCTGGGGCCTCCACTCCCAGAGGGAATAATCCCCCCCGCCCTGTTCTCTAGACCGGAGCGACTCTCAGCCAGCGTAACACAGGAGGGGTTATTGAGAGTTGAACACAACACAGGAAACTCTCCGGGCCTCAGGCCTGGCCTCCCTCAGCCCAGCACATCCCAGTCTCCCTGCATCCAGGTGGGCTCTGCCTGCTCCCCCTCTCCAGCCCAGAGCCCCCCTGCCCCAGCTGGGCATCTGAGATCCCCGGCCCCAGGCCCCGCCTCTGTCCATTGTCTTCTCTCCGGGTAAATAGGGTTGTAAACTGGGGCCTCCTCTCCTCGCTTCTGTCCTCTGGCTGGAACCGGCTGGTTAGGTCACTGGGTCCTCACTCTGCAGCCTGCTTCTTAGTCTGGGGGGCGGGCCAGTCCTTGATTGCCTCCACTTTGGCCGGCTCCAGCTTCAGGTGGCCACTCCCAACCTTGTGGCCCAGGTATAAAACCTCTGCCATCCCCACCTTGCACTTTTCAGCTTTTATGGTCAGTTCTGCATCCTGGAGGCGACCCAGCACCTTCTTCACCTGGGACACATGTTCCTCCCAGGTCTGGCTAAAGACACCAATATAGACAATATACGCTAGAGCAAAGCCCTCCATCCCCCTTAGTAACTGATCCACCAGGCGCTGGAAGGTGGCAGGTGCCCACTTGAGGCCGAAAGGCAGGACCAGGAACTCGAAGAGCCCTATTGGTGTGGTGAAGGCAGACTTCGCCCTGGCCTCTGGGTCCAGAGGCACCTGCCAGTAGCCTTTGGTAAGATCCATGGTAGTGAGGTACCGGGCACCCCCCAACTTGTCTAGGATCTCATCGGTCCTAGGCATGGGGTAGGCATCGGACACGGTGATGGCATTGAGCTTCCAATAGTCCACACAGAACTGGATTGACCCGTCCTTCTTGGGGACCAGCACCACGGGTGAGGCCCAGGGGCTGGCGGACGGCTGGATCACCCTTAAAGCCAGCATGTCCCCAACCTCTCTCTCCAGGTCCTGGGCTGTTTTTCCAGTGACTCTGTGACGAAGTGGGACTGTTCTTAATGTTTCCTCTGAATACTGTGTGGGTGCCTCAGTTTCTGGCCGACCCTCTGTCGCCTGGCAACTAATGGCCAGGCCCTTCCCCCCTGCAAGGGGATGCTAAAGGTGTGGGAGAACAAAGAGTTCAGGTGACCTCCTGGCCCGGGAAGGAGACAAAGGCCAGAAAGGAGGGGCTGGAGGGGGTTTCAGTTTGGAGCTGGCTGGGGACTAGGAGTGAGTGCAGACAGGGGTGTCTGGCTCGCGGGACCCCAGGATGGACCCGGCTGTGGAGTCCCATTCGCAGTACCTACAAGCTCTGTTTTAGACCATGTTCCTGTCATCTAATAAACCTCTGTTTTACTGGCTGGCTGAGAGTCACGTCTGACTGCGAAGTGGGGGGTGCAGAACCCTTTGGCTTCCCCAGGACCCCGCCTGGGCGGACTCGCTGTGGGAAGCGCACGGAGGGGCATATGCTGAATGCTCCCAGGAGAGACCCAGGAGGTGAAGCCGTGTGAGCTTCTTGTCCCGAAGACAGTCTGCTCCGAGGGAGAGGAGGCCCCCCAAAGTCCTGACT
>NW_020674674.1:0-545 GCF_002925995.2 Terrapene triunguis
GGCGGCGGCGGCTGGAGCACGCCGCGGGGCACCCCCGGCTGCTCGGGCAGCGGCAGCCAGGGAGCAGGGCAGGAGTCCCATGTTGGCTCGGGCAGGGGCAGCGGCGGCCAAGGAGTGGGGCGGGGATCCCCTGGCGGCTCCAGCAGTGGCGGCCGGAGCGCGCCGCGTGGCCCTCCGGGCTGCCCCGGGAGCGGCGGTGGAGACGCGGGGCAGGGATCCCCCGGCGTCCCGGGCGGCGGCAGCTGGAGCACGCCGTGGGGCTCCCCCGGCTGCTCCGGCAGCGGCAGCCGGGGAGCGGGGCTGGGGTCATTTGGTGTCCCGGGTGGCGGCGGCGGCTGCAGCACGCCGCCGGGGTCTCCAGACTGGGCATGTGGCAGCAGCTGGGACGCGGGGCAGAGGTCCCCTGGCGGCATGGGCGGTAGGGGGTCTGTGGGAGAGTCCCCACGTGTGGGTAGGTCTTGGGGCTCCCTGGGGCACTTACCCGGTATCCGGAGCAGTAGCTGGGCGACGGAGGGTTTCCCAGGCGGCTGGGACCCGAGGAAGCG
>NW_020674674.1:645-1190 GCF_002925995.2 Terrapene triunguis
GGCGGCGGCGGCTGGAGCACGCCGCGGGGCACCCCCGGCTGCTCGGGCAGCGGCAGCCAGGGAGCAGGGCAGGAGTCCCATGTTGGCTCGGGCAGGGGCAGCGGCGGCCAAGGAGTGGGGCGGGGATCCCCTGGCGGCTCCAGCAGTGGCGGCCGGAGCGCGCCGCGTGGCCCTCCGGGCTGCCCCGGGAGCGGCGGTGGAGACGCGGGGCAGGGATCCCCCGGCGTCCCGGGCGGCGGCAGCTGGAGCACGCCGTGGGGCTCCCCCGGCTGCTCCGGCAGCGGCAGCCGGGGAGCGGGGCTGGGGTCATTTGGTGTCCCGGGTGGCGGCGGCGGCTGCAGCACGCCGCCGGGGTCTCCAGACTGGGCATGTGGCAGCAGCTGGGACGCGGGGCAGAGGTCCCCTGGCGGCATGGGCGGTAGGGGGTCTGTGGGAGAGTCCCCACGTGTGGGTAGGTCTTGGGGCTCCCTGGGGCACTTACCCGGTATCCGGAGCAGTAGCTGGGCGACGGAGGGTTTCCCAGGCGGCTGGGACCCGAGGAAGCG
>NW_020674675.1:0-740 GCF_002925995.2 Terrapene triunguis
GGGGGGAGCTATAAAAAGGCACTTGGGATCAGCCCCCCCCGAGGAACACCCACAGGCGGAGACCAGGGGGGGTGTCAGTGACAGCCCAACCCCCACCTGGCCTCTGAGCCCCACTCTGCCCCCACACCCCGCTGGTGAGTGTCAGTGTCTGGCCCTGCCGCGGGGAGGGGTCACAGGGGGAGATTAGCAGCAGCGGTGCCCCCCCAAGGACCAGCCGCCCCCTAGCCCTGGCGCCCCCTCCAAGGGGGCACTGGGGGGGTCCGTGCTGGAGGGGGGGTCGCAGCCGGCTCTAGCCCAACTGGTCTTCGTATTGCTTGCGGAAGCAGTCGCCGGCGGGGAAGAAATCCCAGCAGCGCTCCTGGTACATCTTCCAGACGTAGGACTCCTGCGGGGGGGGGGGGGGGAGGTTAGGGGGCTGGGGGGGCAGCACCCTCGTCCGGACCCCCATCCTTACCTGGGGCAGATGGCCCCTCTCAGAGCCTAGGGGTCAAACCCATGGGATCCTCCAGCCCCGTATTCCCCGTGGGGCCGACCCATGGGATCCTCCAGCCCCGTATCCCCCTCCCCCGTGGGGCCGACCCATGGGATCCTCCAGCCCCGTATCCCCCTCCCCCGTGGGGCTGACCCTGGGCCCGGTACCCCCAGCTGCCTGGTGCGGGGTGGGGGAGACACCTCACCTGGCCCGTGTGCTCGGTCTCGTCCTTGTTGATGAGGTACATCAGGAAGAACCTGGGCGAGCG
>NW_020674675.1:840-1353 GCF_002925995.2 Terrapene triunguis
GGGCACTGGGGGGGTCCGTGCTGGAGGGGGGGTCGCAGCCGGCTCTAGCCCAACTGGTCTTCGTATTGCTTGCGGAAGCAGTCGCCGGCGGGGAAGAAATCCCAGCAGCGCTCCTGGTACATCTTCCAGACGTAGGACTCCTGCGGGGGGGCGGGGGGGAGGTTAGGGGGCTGGGGGGGCAGCACCCTCGTCCGGACCCCCATCCTTACCTGGGGCAGATGGCCCCTCTCAGAGCCTAGGGGTCAGACCCATGGGATCCTCCAGCCCCGTATCCCCCTCCCCCGTGGGGCCGACCCATGGGATCCTCCAGCCCCGTATCCCCCTCCCCTGTGGGGCCGACCCATGGGATCCTCCAGCCCCGTATCCCCCTCCCCCATGGGGCCGATCCATGGGATCCTCCAGCCCCGTATCCCCCATGGGGCTGACCCATGGGATCCTCCAGCCTCGTATCCCCCGTGGGGCAGAACCATGGGATCCTCCAGCCCCGTATCCCCCTCCCCCGTGGGGCCGACC
>NW_020674676.1:0-542 GCF_002925995.2 Terrapene triunguis
GGGGTCCCGGGGGGATCCCAGGGGGGCACTCACCCAGCATGGCCAGGGCCTGGGGGGCGCAGGGCTGGGGGGCGCAGGGCTGGGGGGCAGGGCGGGGGTCCCAGGGGGGCACTCACCCAGCACGGCTTGCTGGGCCGCCTGCAGCACGGCCTGGATGGCCAGGGCCTGGGCCTCCTCGGTGGCTGCAGCCTGGGCCGCGGCCTCAGCGGCCGCCGTCACCGCCAGCTCCTCGGGCGTCAGCCCCGTCACCAGCAGGGTGGCTCCCGCCTGCCCCTCTGCCAGCAGCTCCTGGGGCAGGGCCAGCGGCTCCCCCTCAGGGGCAGGCGCTGGGGGGCCGGAGGGGGGGGCCAGGGCAGGCTGGGGGGGGCCCTGCGCGGGGGACTGCGGCGGCGGCGCCGGGGGCTCGGCCGGCGGCTCTGGCTGCGGTGGCTCGGGGAGCTGGGGCTGCGCTGGCTCCGGGCCGGGGGGCGCTGGAGGCTCCACCGGGGGGGTCGGCGCCGGCTCCTCCGTGGGGGTCTCTGCCAGCGATGAGATGCTCTGCA
>NW_020674676.1:642-1184 GCF_002925995.2 Terrapene triunguis
GGGGTCCCGGGGGGATCCCAGGGGGGCACTCACCCAGCATGGCCAGGGCCTGGGGGGCGCAGGGCTGGGGGGCGCAGGGCTGGGGGGCAGGGCGGGGGTCCCAGGGGGGCACTCACCCAGCACGGCTTGCTGGGCCGCCTGCAGCACGGCCTGGATGGCCAGGGCCTGGGCCTCCTCGGTGGCTGCAGCCTGGGCCGCGGCCTCAGCGGCCGCCGTCACCGCCAGCTCCTCGGGCGTCAGCCCCGTCACCAGCAGGGTGGCTCCCGCCTGCCCCTCTGCCAGCAGCTCCTGGGGCAGGGCCAGCGGCTCCCCCTCAGGGGCAGGCGCTGGGGGGCCGGAGGGGGGGGCCAGGGCAGGCTGGGGGGGGCCCTGCGCGGGGGACTGCGGCGGCGGCGCCGGGGGCTCGGCCGGCGGCTCTGGCTGCGGTGGCTCGGGGAGCTGGGGCTGCGCTGGCTCCGGGCCGGGGGGCGCTGGAGGCTCCACCGGGGGGGTCGGCGCCGGCTCCTCCGTGGGGGTCTCTGCCAGCGATGAGATGCTCTGCA
>NW_020674677.1:0-4747 GCF_002925995.2 Terrapene triunguis
CCTTTTAAAACCCAGGTGCCCTGATTAGCCTGCCTTAATTGATTCTAGCAGCTTCTTCTTAATTGGCTCCAGGTGTCCTAATTAGCCTGCCTGCCTTAACTGGTTCTAGCAGGTTCCTGATTACTCTAGTGCAGCCCCTGCTCCGGTCACTCAGGGAACAGAAAACTGCTCATCCAGTGACCAGTATATTTGCCCTCTACCAGACTCCTGTACTCCACTGGTCTGGGTCTGTCACATATCCCTCCCCCCTGCTCAACACCAAGGGGTTGGGCAGCTTGGGACGCCAGACAGTGCACACGTGACAAGCCATCGGCGTTGTCATGACAGCTCCCTGCTCTGTGTTGCACATGGAACTGGAAAGGTTGGAGGGATAAGAACCATCTGGTCACCCTTGTGTTCTTCTCCTTGTTACGCTGCATCCATTGAAGAGGGGCATGGTCGGTCACGAGGACAAATCTGCGCCCGAGCAGGTAGTAGCGCAATGTTTCCATGGCCCATTTTACAGCGAGGCATTCTCTCTCCACCACTGCATATTTTTGTTCCCTTGGAAGGAGTTTCCGACTGAGGTATAGAATTGGGTGTTCCTCCTCCCCGACCATCTGTGATAGAACGGCCCCCAACCCTACTTCCGATGCATCCATCTGCAGGATAAACTCCTTGGTGAAATCAGGGGCTATCAGTACGGGGTTACTGCAGAGGGCAGTCCGTAGGTCTGTGAATGCCTCCTCTGCTGCGTCAGACCATCTCACCAGATCAGGTCCACGGGCTTTCACTAGGTCTGTCAGGGGGCTTGCCCTTGTGGCAAAATGGGGGATAAATCGTCGATAATACCCCACCACACCTAGGAACGCCCGGACTTATTTCTTGCGACTTGGTCGGGGCCAATTTTGGATGGCCTCTAACTTGTTCACTTGGGTTTTTACCAGACCTTTTCCCACAATGTAGCCAAGTTATTTGGCCTCCGTAAACCCTACAGCGCACTTGGCAGGGTTTGCTGTAAGGCCAGCTCTCCTGAAGGTATCGAGGACTGCCTCCACCTTCTCCAGGTGGGTTTCCCGGTCTGGGGTATGAATGACCACATCGTCCAAGTAGGCAGCAGCATAACTGTTATGCGGGCGTAATAGCTTGTCCATGAGGCGCTGGAAGGTAGCTGGGGCCCCATGTAGTCCAAAAGGGAGGACAGTATATTGAAAAAGACCCTCTGGTGTAGAGAACGCAGTCTTTTCCTTTGCGTCTTCCGCAAGGGGAATCTGCCAGTACCCCTTTGTCAAGTCTAGGGTAGTCAAATACCGGGCATTACCCAGACGGTCCACTAGCTCATCTATGCGAGGTATGGGGTACGCGTCGAACTGGGATACTTCGTTTAGTCGCCGGAAGTCATTGCAAAATCTTGTGATGCCATCAGGTTTGGGCACCAGCACAATTGGGCTGGACCACTGACTGTGGGATTCTTCGATGATCCCCAACTCCAGCATTTTTTTTTTACTTCTGCTTTTATTTCCTCCCTTTTTGCTGCTGGCACCCGATAGGGCCTCATTGTTACTCTGGCCCCAGGGTTCGTTACGATGTGGTGATATGTCTCGGTTGTTCGACCCGGTTTTGTCGAGAACACATCTTGGTTCCAGAAGATCATCTCAGACACATTCTTCTGGTCTGGTGTTAAATCGGGAGACACTCTCACCTGTTTGGAAGGCTTGTTTTCCTGGGTTAGGTCTTTTTGGACCGTTGTGCATGCCTCTTGTGCATGCCAGGGTTTCAGAAGGTTGACGTGATAAAACTGTTCTTGTTTTCAGCATCCTGGCTGACGCACTTTGTAGGTTACTTCCCCCATGGGTTCAACCACCTCATAGGGCCCCTGCCATTGGGCCAGAAGCTTGCTTTCTGCCTTGGGTACCACCACCATAACCCGATCCCATGGTTGGAACTGTCGCACTTTTGCCTGGCGATTGTAATGGGTTCGCTGGGCCTCCTGTGCCTTCTCCAAATGTTCCTGTACAATAGGGGTGACCCGGGCTATCCGGTCTCGCATCTGCATTACATGCTCTATTATATTTCTCCCCTCATTGGGTTCCTCTTCCCAGATCTCTTTGGCGATATCTAGTATGCCACGGGGGTGACGCCCGTATAATAACTCGAAGGGGGAAAACCCAGCTGAGGCCTGAGGCACCTCCCGGATAGCGAACATAAGATAGGGTAGTAGGGTGTCCCAATCCTTCCCGTCCCGACTTACCATCTTCCTTATCATAGCCTTGAGGGTTCGGTTAAACCTTTCTACCAACCCATCAGTCTGCGGATGGTAGACCGAAGTTCTCAGGGTATGTATATGGAGCAGCGTACAGAGGTCCTTCATTAGCTTCGACATAAATGGGGTTCCTTAGTTGGTTAATATCTCCTTCGGTAGCCCCATTCAGGCAAAGATCCCCACCAGCTCTTTGGCTATAGTTTTAGAGGCCGTGTTCCGCAGGAGGACGGTTTCTGGGTAGCGAGTAGCATAGTCCAAAACAACAAGTATATATTGGTGGCCCCGAGCCGTCTTCTCCAGGGGTCCCACTAGGTCCATGGCTATTCGCTCGAAGGGGACCTCTATGATGGGAAGGGGTACTAAAGGTGCCCTCAAGTGGGGACGGGGACTGTGCAGCTGACACTCCGGGCAGGAGGCACAGTACCTCCGCACTTCTTCATGTACTCCGGGCCAGAAGAACCGTCGTAGGACTCGTGCCAGGGTCTTCTCTACCCCCAAATGCCCCCCCAAAAAGATGACTATAAGCAAGACTTAATACAGCGTTCTGGTGTTTTTGAGGTACTAGGATCTGCTGTACCTTCTGCCCCTGTACTGGTGCAACCCGGTATAAGAGATCCTTCTTCATTATGAAGTAGGGTCCTGGTCCCTGGGTTTTCCCTTCCACGGGGACCCCATCTATTTCAGTCACCTCCTTCCTAATGTTGTCATACCTTGGGTCTTCTGCCTGGTCCCGTCCAAAATTTCCTCTCCCGGGGCTAATCTGCCTGAGATCTAGGGGCCCAGTCTCTGTTGCCTCTACTGGTTCAGAAGCATTAGGGTGGGGGTCAGACTCAGGTGCTTCTCCCTCCTGCATGGCCTCCTTTTCAGCTGCGCAGGTCCGCCTATCTACAAGAGCGACCCTCTGGCTTTGGGTCAGTATTCGGGTTCCCAAAGCCTTAGCTGCCCTTCTTTCCCTTTATGTCTTTCTACCCTGTCTGGGAGTGGAGAACAAATCTGGGGATATTTCAGAGAAGATTGCATAGGCTCCTCGGCATTGGGACACTGTGCAGCTATGTGTCCCCACTCCCCGCAAGCATAACATCTGTATGGAGCCCTAGGCGTTCCCCGGTCTCTTGGTTTGGGCAGTCTAACATCACGATCCTCTTCTCCCTCAGTGCTCCAACTCTTTGTGGCCTCTGATGGGCCTTCAGCCTCTCTCTTTTTCCACCTGGGCCCATCTGGTGGCCTAGTCACCCGAACTTTAGGGCTTGGTGCTGCTAGTTTAACCCGGGGTGCCTCTTCCTTAACTGGTCGGGTCAGCTCCCTCACTGTCCTTCGCCTCTCTACCAGGCCGACAACCTCATCATAGGTGGAGGGTTCGTTCTGGCTTACCCAGGCACGAAGGTCTGGCGGTAGTCCCCTCATGTATCAGTCGATGACCAGAACTGCTAGTATCTCTTCTGGACTCCGGGACTCTGTTTGCAACCACTTTTGTGCGCGATGGATGAGGTCATACAATTGGGACCGCAGGGTTTTGTCTTCCTGGTACCTCCAACCGTGATACTGCTGGGCCCGCACTGCTGTCGTTACCCCAGATCTGGCCAGGATCTCTGCTTTCAGCTGGGGGTAGTCTGCCGCAGCCTCTTCAGGCAGATCATGGTAGGCCTTCTGGGCCTCCCCACACAGGAATGGGGCAAGGATCCCAGACCACTGATCTCGAGGCCAGACCTCCTGTAGGGCTGTCCTCTCAAAGGCCAGAAGGTATGCCTCTACATCATCCTCCTGTGTCATTTTCTGCAGCCAATGGCTGGCCCGTATGAGCCACGTCCCATCATGGCCGTGATTCAGCTCTGTAAGGGACTTTACCTGGTTTACCAGTTCCCGCAACATAGCTCAGTCTTGAGCAGCATGGTCCATCAGCAGGCAATTAGTCTCTTGCTGCAGCCGCACTGCCTCCTGTTGGGCGGCTGCCTGGACACAGGTAGCCTCCTGCTGGGCCGCCGTAGCTTGTATCAGTGCCCGTACTACGTCATCCATTGTGGTGGGGGAAAAAATACCCCCTCCCCCTTTTTTTTTTTTTTTTTTTAAATCACCCTCCTTGTTCCGCTGCACTGTGCACACCAAATCCCACCCCTGACACCAATTGTGACAAAGTTCCTCCTCTATCTTGATGGGTCCTGCGCTTATTGGCGGATTTTCTTGCCTCAGAGATTCACCATGTGGGTTGGAGAACAGCCCAGAGACCTTCCCCTCTGGAAGAACCCACAGTCCAGGTCAATTGGGAGGTTTGGGAGGAACCCGGGCCCGCCCTCTACTCTGGGTTCCAGCCCCGGGCCCTGTGGACTGCAGCTGTCTATAGTGCCTCCTGTAACAGCTGCATGACAGCTACAACTCCCTGGGCTACTTCCCCATGGCCTCCTCCAAACACCTTCCTTATTCTCACCACAGGACCTTCCTCCTGGTGTCTGATAAGGCTTGTGCTCCTCAGTCCTCCAGCAGCACACCCTCTCACTCTCAGCTCCTTGC
>NW_020674677.1:4757-9504 GCF_002925995.2 Terrapene triunguis
CCTTTTAAAACCCAGGTGCCCTGATTAGCCTGCCTTAATTGATTCTAGCAGCTTCTTCTTAATTGGCTCCAGGTGTCCTAATTAGCCTGCCTGCCTTAACTGGTTCTAGCAGGTTCCTGATTACTCTAGTGCAGCCCCTGCTCCGGTCACTCAGGGAACAGAAAACTGCTCATCCAGTGACCAGTATATTTGCCCTCTACCAGACTCCTGTACTCCACTGGTCTGGGTCTGTCACATATCCCTCCCCCCTGCTCAACACCAAGGGGTTGGGCAGCTTGGGACGCCAGACAGTGCACACGTGACAAGCCATCGGCGTTGTCATGACAGCTCCCTGCTCTGTGTTGCACATGGAACTGGAAAGGTTGGAGGGATAAGAACCATCTGGTCACCCTTGTGTTCTTCTCCTTGTTACGCTGCATCCATTGAAGAGGGGCATGGTCGGTCACGAGGACAAATCTGCGCCCGAGCAGGTAGTAGCGCAATGTTTCCATGGCCCATTTTACAGCGAGGCATTCTCTCTCCACCACTGCATATTTTTGTTCCCTTGGAAGGAGTTTCCGACTGAGGTATAGAATTGGGTGTTCCTCCTCCCCGACCATCTGTGATAGAACGGCCCCCAACCCTACTTCCGATGCATCCATCTGCAGGATAAACTCCTTGGTGAAATCAGGGGCTATCAGTACGGGGTTACTGCAGAGGGCAGTCCGTAGGTCTGTGAATGCCTCCTCTGCTGCGTCAGACCATCTCACCAGATCAGGTCCACGGGCTTTCACTAGGTCTGTCAGGGGGCTTGCCCTTGTGGCAAAATGGGGGATAAATCGTCGATAATACCCCACCACACCTAGGAACGCCCGGACTTATTTCTTGCGACTTGGTCGGGGCCAATTTTGGATGGCCTCTAACTTGTTCACTTGGGTTTTTACCAGACCTTTTCCCACAATGTAGCCAAGTTATTTGGCCTCCGTAAACCCTACAGCGCACTTGGCAGGGTTTGCTGTAAGGCCAGCTCTCCTGAAGGTATCGAGGACTGCCTCCACCTTCTCCAGGTGGGTTTCCCGGTCTGGGGTATGAATGACCACATCGTCCAAGTAGGCAGCAGCATAACTGTTATGCGGGCGTAATAGCTTGTCCATGAGGCGCTGGAAGGTAGCTGGGGCCCCATGTAGTCCAAAAGGGAGGACAGTATATTGAAAAAGACCCTCTGGTGTAGAGAACGCAGTCTTTTCCTTTGCGTCTTCCGCAAGGGGAATCTGCCAGTACCCCTTTGTCAAGTCTAGGGTAGTCAAATACCGGGCATTACCCAGACGGTCCACTAGCTCATCTATGCGAGGTATGGGGTACGCGTCGAACTGGGATACTTCGTTTAGTCGCCGGAAGTCATTGCAAAATCTTGTGATGCCATCAGGTTTGGGCACCAGCACAATTGGGCTGGACCACTGACTGTGGGATTCTTCGATGATCCCCAACTCCAGCATTTTTTTTTTACTTCTGCTTTTATTTCCTCCCTTTTTGCTGCTGGCACCCGATAGGGCCTCATTGTTACTCTGGCCCCAGGGTTCGTTACGATGTGGTGATATGTCTCGGTTGTTCGACCCGGTTTTGTCGAGAACACATCTTGGTTCCAGAAGATCATCTCAGACACATTCTTCTGGTCTGGTGTTAAATCGGGAGACACTCTCACCTGTTTGGAAGGCTTGTTTTCCTGGGTTAGGTCTTTTTGGACCGTTGTGCATGCCTCTTGTGCATGCCAGGGTTTCAGAAGGTTGACGTGATAAAACTGTTCTTGTTTTCAGCATCCTGGCTGACGCACTTTGTAGGTTACTTCCCCCATGGGTTCAACCACCTCATAGGGCCCCTGCCATTGGGCCAGAAGCTTGCTTTCTGCCTTGGGTACCACCACCATAACCCGATCCCATGGTTGGAACTGTCGCACTTTTGCCTGGCGATTGTAATGGGTTCGCTGGGCCTCCTGTGCCTTCTCCAAATGTTCCTGTACAATAGGGGTGACCCGGGCTATCCGGTCTCGCATCTGCATTACATGCTCTATTATATTTCTCCCCTCATTGGGTTCCTCTTCCCAGATCTCTTTGGCGATATCTAGTATGCCACGGGGGTGACGCCCGTATAATAACTCGAAGGGGGAAAACCCAGCTGAGGCCTGAGGCACCTCCCGGATAGCGAACATAAGATAGGGTAGTAGGGTGTCCCAATCCTTCCCGTCCCGACTTACCATCTTCCTTATCATAGCCTTGAGGGTTCGGTTAAACCTTTCTACCAACCCATCAGTCTGCGGATGGTAGACCGAAGTTCTCAGGGTATGTATATGGAGCAGCGTACAGAGGTCCTTCATTAGCTTCGACATAAATGGGGTTCCTTAGTTGGTTAATATCTCCTTCGGTAGCCCCATTCAGGCAAAGATCCCCACCAGCTCTTTGGCTATAGTTTTAGAGGCCGTGTTCCGCAGGAGGACGGTTTCTGGGTAGCGAGTAGCATAGTCCAAAACAACAAGTATATATTGGTGGCCCCGAGCCGTCTTCTCCAGGGGTCCCACTAGGTCCATGGCTATTCGCTCGAAGGGGACCTCTATGATGGGAAGGGGTACTAAAGGTGCCCTCAAGTGGGGACGGGGACTGTGCAGCTGACACTCCGGGCAGGAGGCACAGTACCTCCGCACTTCTTCATGTACTCCGGGCCAGAAGAACCGTCGTAGGACTCGTGCCAGGGTCTTCTCTACCCCCAAATGCCCCCCCAAAAAGATGACTATAAGCAAGACTTAATACAGCGTTCTGGTGTTTTTGAGGTACTAGGATCTGCTGTACCTTCTGCCCCTGTACTGGTGCAACCCGGTATAAGAGATCCTTCTTCATTATGAAGTAGGGTCCTGGTCCCTGGGTTTTCCCTTCCACGGGGACCCCATCTATTTCAGTCACCTCCTTCCTAATGTTGTCATACCTTGGGTCTTCTGCCTGGTCCCGTCCAAAATTTCCTCTCCCGGGGCTAATCTGCCTGAGATCTAGGGGCCCAGTCTCTGTTGCCTCTACTGGTTCAGAAGCATTAGGGTGGGGGTCAGACTCAGGTGCTTCTCCCTCCTGCATGGCCTCCTTTTCAGCTGCGCAGGTCCGCCTATCTACAAGAGCGACCCTCTGGCTTTGGGTCAGTATTCGGGTTCCCAAAGCCTTAGCTGCCCTTCTTTCCCTTTATGTCTTTCTACCCTGTCTGGGAGTGGAGAACAAATCTGGGGATATTTCAGAGAAGATTGCATAGGCTCCTCGGCATTGGGACACTGTGCAGCTATGTGTCCCCACTCCCCGCAAGCATAACATCTGTATGGAGCCCTAGGCGTTCCCCGGTCTCTTGGTTTGGGCAGTCTAACATCACGATCCTCTTCTCCCTCAGTGCTCCAACTCTTTGTGGCCTCTGATGGGCCTTCAGCCTCTCTCTTTTTCCACCTGGGCCCATCTGGTGGCCTAGTCACCCGAACTTTAGGGCTTGGTGCTGCTAGTTTAACCCGGGGTGCCTCTTCCTTAACTGGTCGGGTCAGCTCCCTCACTGTCCTTCGCCTCTCTACCAGGCCGACAACCTCATCATAGGTGGAGGGTTCGTTCTGGCTTACCCAGGCACGAAGGTCTGGCGGTAGTCCCCTCATGTATCAGTCGATGACCAGAACTGCTAGTATCTCTTCTGGACTCCGGGACTCTGTTTGCAACCACTTTTGTGCGCGATGGATGAGGTCATACAATTGGGACCGCAGGGTTTTGTCTTCCTGGTACCTCCAACCGTGATACTGCTGGGCCCGCACTGCTGTCGTTACCCCAGATCTGGCCAGGATCTCTGCTTTCAGCTGGGGGTAGTCTGCCGCAGCCTCTTCAGGCAGATCATGGTAGGCCTTCTGGGCCTCCCCACACAGGAATGGGGCAAGGATCCCAGACCACTGATCTCGAGGCCAGACCTCCTGTAGGGCTGTCCTCTCAAAGGCCAGAAGGTATGCCTCTACATCATCCTCCTGTGTCATTTTCTGCAGCCAATGGCTGGCCCGTATGAGCCACGTCCCATCATGGCCGTGATTCAGCTCTGTAAGGGACTTTACCTGGTTTACCAGTTCCCGCAACATAGCTCAGTCTTGAGCAGCATGGTCCATCAGCAGGCAATTAGTCTCTTGCTGCAGCCGCACTGCCTCCTGTTGGGCGGCTGCCTGGACACAGGTAGCCTCCTGCTGGGCCGCCGTAGCTTGTATCAGTGCCCGTACTACGTCATCCATTGTGGTGGGGGAAAAAATACCCCCTCCCCCTTTTTTTTTTTTTTTTTTTAAATCACCCTCCTTGTTCCGCTGCACTGTGCACACCAAATCCCACCCCTGACACCAATTGTGACAAAGTTCCTCCTCTATCTTGATGGGTCCTGCGCTTATTGGCGGATTTTCTTGCCTCAGAGATTCACCATGTGGGTTGGAGAACAGCCCAGAGACCTTCCCCTCTGGAAGAACCCACAGTCCAGGTCAATTGGGAGGTTTGGGAGGAACCCGGGCCCGCCCTCTACTCTGGGTTCCAGCCCCGGGCCCTGTGGACTGCAGCTGTCTATAGTGCCTCCTGTAACAGCTGCATGACAGCTACAACTCCCTGGGCTACTTCCCCATGGCCTCCTCCAAACACCTTCCTTATTCTCACCACAGGACCTTCCTCCTGGTGTCTGATAAGGCTTGTGCTCCTCAGTCCTCCAGCAGCACACCCTCTCACTCTCAGCTCCTTGC
>NW_020674678.1:0-5811 GCF_002925995.2 Terrapene triunguis
CCTTTGACAACCAGCAAGTCATTTTCTTGAAAAGCCTTCACACTCTGCTGACTCAGAACCCCAAAAATGCCTGTTGTGGGATTTTGTTTTGTGAAACCAAACCCTGACCAGTGAGGTTTTGCAAAACCAAATCAGAGCTCCTGAACTGAGTCTAAAGGTATGTCTACACTACAAAATTAGGTCGAATTTATAGAAGTGGATTTTTAGGAAGCGATTTTATACAGTCGATTGTGTGTGTCCCCACTAAGCGCATTAAGTCGGCCAAGTGCGTTCACAGTACCGTGGCGAGCGTCAACTTTCCCACAGTTGCTATCCCACAGTTCCCGCAGTCTCTGCTGCCCATTGGAATTCTGGGTTGAGCTCCCAATGCCTGATGGGGCAAAAACATTGTCGCGGGTGGTTTTGGGTACATGTCGTCAGTCGCCCCTCCCTCCATGAAAGCAATGGCAGACAATCGTTTCATGCCTTTTTTCCGTGCAGACGCCATACTGCTTTCAGCAGACGGTGCAGTAGGACTGCTAACCGTCGTCATCCAACCACGACTTCCGCTGCAACTCTGCTCTCCTGCTCTCCTGATACAATGAATCTACCTCGCAGGTCCTCTCATCGTTCGGTATAAACATCTATTCTCATAGCATCCGTCGTCATCCACCGCTTCTGCTGCAACTCTGCTCTCCTGCTCTCCTGAAGACGCCATACCATGGCAAGCACGGAGCCCACTCAGCTCACCGCTGCTGTTGTGAGCATTGTAAACACCTCGCGCATTATCCTGCAGTATGTGCAGAACCAGAACTTGCAAAAGCAGGCGAGGAGGCGACGACAGCACAATCACGACAGTGATGAGGACATGGACACAGACTTCTCTCAAAGCACGGGCCCTGGCAATTTGGACATCATGGTGGTAATGGGGCAGGTTCATGCCATGGAACGCCAATTCTGGGCCCGGGAAACAAGCACAGACTGGTGGGACCGCATAGTGTTGCAGGTCTGGGATGAGTCCCAGTGGCTGCAAAATTTTCCCATGCGTAAGGGCACTTTCATGGAACTTTGTGACTTGCTTTCCCCTGCCCTGAAGCGCAAGAATACCAAGATGAGAGCAGCCCTCACAGTTCACAAGCGAGTGGCGATAGCCCTCTGGAAGCTTGCAACGCCAGACAGCTACCGGTCAGTCGGGAATCAATTTGGAGTGGGTAAATCTACTGTGGGGGCTGCTGTGATCCAAGTAGCCAACGCAATCATTGAGCTGCTGCTATCAAGGGTAGTGACTCTGGGAAATGTGCAGGTCATAGTGGATGGCTTTGTTGCAATGGGATTCCCTAACTGTGGTGGGGCGATAGACGGAACGCATATCCCTATCTTGGGACCAGACCACCTTGTACATAAACCGCAAGGGGTACTTTTCAATGGTGCTGCAAGCACTGGTGGATCACAAGGGACATTTCACAGACATCAATGTGGGATGGCTGGGAAAGGTACATGACGCTCGCATCTTCACGAACTCTGCTCTGTTTGAACAGCTGCAGGAAGGGACTTACTTCCCAGACCAGAAAATAACTGTTGGGGACTTGAAATGCCTATAGTTATCCTTGGGGACCCAGCCTACCCCTTAATGCCATGGCTCATGAAGCCATACACAGGCACCCTGAACAGTAGTAAGGAGCTGTTCAACTATAGGCTGAGCAAGTGCAGAATGGTGGTAGAATGTGCATTTGGACATTTAAAAGCGCGCTGGCGCAGTTTACTGACTCAATTAGACCTCAGTGAAACCAATATTCCAATTGTTATTGCCGCTTGCTGTGTGCTCCACAATATCTGTGAGAGTAAGGGGGAGACGTTTATGGCGGGGTGGGAGATTGAGACAAATTGCCTGGCCACTGATTACGCACAGCCAGATACCAGGGCGATTAGAAGAGCACAGCAGGGCGCGCTGCGCATCAGAGAAGCTTTGAAAACCAGTTTCATGGCTGGCCAGGCTATGGTGTGACAGTTCTGTTTGTTTCTCCTTGATGAAAACCCGCCCCCTTGGTTCACTCTACTTCCCTGTAAGCCAACCACCCTCCCCTCCCCCCTTTGGTCACCGCTTGCAGAGGCAATAAACTCATTATTGTTTCAAAATCATGCATTCTTTATTAATTCATCACACAAATAGGGGGATAACTGCCAAGGTAGCCCGGGAGGGGTGGGGGAGGAGGGAAGCACCAGGTGGAGTGGTGGATGAGGGGAGGAGGGAAGGACAAGGCCACACTGCACTTCAAAATTTATTGAATGCCAGCCTTCTGTTGCTTGGGCAGTTCTCTGGGGTGGAGTGGTTGGGGGCCCGGAACTTCCTCCCCCCACTCCCCCTGCGTTCTTGCGCATCTGGGTGAGGAGACTATGGAACTTGGGGAGGAGGGCGGGCGGTTACACAGGGGCAGCAGCGGCGTCCTGTGCTCCTGCTGCCTTTCCTGCAGCTCCACCAGACGCTGGAGCATATCTGTTTGATTCCCCAGTAGCCTCAGCATTGCATCCTGCCTCCTCTCATCGCACTGCCACCACCTCTCATCTTGCTCCTGCCACCTCTCATCTCTCTCGTCCCTCCTGTCCTCGCATTCATTTTCTGCTTTCCTGGACTCTGACATTGTTTGCCTCCATGAATTCTGCTGAGCTCTTTCAGTGCTGGAGGACTGCGTGAGCTCAGAGAACATTTAATCGCGAGTGCGTTTTTTTCGCCTTCTTATCTGCGCCAACCTATGGGACAGAGATGATAGGGGGAGCGTTGAAACATTTGCAGCAGCGGGAGGAAAAAAAGGGAGAGTAGTATTTAAAAAGACACATTTTAGAGAACAATGGGTAGATTCTTTCATGGTGAACCAAGCTCTTAACATTAAATAGCACATGTGCTTTCGGTACAAGGTCGTATTTTGCCTCTTATATTGAGGGCCTGCTGGTTTGGTGTGAGAGATCACACACGCAGGGCCGGGAAAGAGAATTTGGCTTCCACGCAGCCATGGTAAGCCACAGTCTTTTGGCTTCTTCAACCTTCATAACTTGTGGGAATGGTTTCAAACAGCAGTGCCCGCCTTTCCCATACCAAGCACCCGTTGGGTTGGCCATTTAAAAGGAGGGGCTGTACTGTCTGCGAATGCATCCCAAGTCTTCAGGGCAAATTAATCATTAAACACACTTGCTTTTAAACCATGCATTATATTTACAAAGGTACACTCACCAGAGGTGCCTTCTCCGGCTTCATGGTCTGTGAGCCCGCCTTGGGAGGGTTTGGAGGGTATTGGCTCCAGGGTGATAAACAGTTCTTGGCTGTCGGGGAGAATGGTTTCTCCGTTTGCGTGCTGTGCACTATCCTCATCCTTCTCCACCTCTTCATCTTCCTCGCCCCCAAAATCCTCAACCCTGTTGCATGAGACTCCCCCCTTGCAGGTGTCCACGGATGGGGTGGGGTAGTGGTAGGGGCCCCCCCTAGAATTGCATGCAGCTCATCATAGAAGCAGCATGTCTCGGGCTCTGACCCGGAGCAGCCGTTTGCCTCTTTGGTTTTTTGGTAGGCTTGCCTGAGCTCCTTCATTTTCACGCGGCACTGCTGCGGGTCCCTGCTGTAGCCTCTGTCCATCATGCCCTTGGAGATTTTTTCAAATATTTTGGCATTTCGTCTTTTGGAATGGAGTTTTGATAGCATGGATTCGTCTCCCCAAACAGCGATCAGATCCAGTACCTCCCATTCGGTCCATGCTGGAGCTCTTTTGCGATTCTGGGACTGCATGGTCACCTGTGCTGATGAGCTCGCCAAACTGGCCAAACAGGAAATGAAATTCAAAAGTTCCTGGGGCTTTTGCTGTGTACCTGGCTAGTGCATCTGAGTTGAAAGTGCTGTCCAGAGTGGTCACAATGGAGCACTCTGGGAGAGCTCCCGGAGGCCAATACCGTTGAATTGCATCCACACTACCCCAAATTCGACCCGGCAATGTAGATTTCAGCACTAATCCCCTCAGTGGGGAGGAGTACAGAAATCGATTTTAAGAGCCCTTTAAGTCAACAAAAATGGCTTCGTCGTGTGGACGGGCGCAGGGTTAAATCAATCTAATGCTGCTAAATTCGACCTAAACTCATAGTGTAGACCAGGACTGAGAGTGAGCAGTTTGGGGTTTAATGAAGGCAAGCAAGGTGCTTCATCTCATTCAGCTATCTTCGTTATGCTAAAAGACCCCCTATTCAGGAGAATGCACAGACATAAGACTTCCACACCAGTAAGTATTTTAAAGCAACTTCTGCACTGACTACAGTATGAACTATAGGACACATTTCATTTCTTCCAGGAAGTGCCTGGGCATGTGGTGTAGTGGACTGTTGATGGTTTCTAGAGCACATACCGTTGAACTGTTTTGAGAAGCCTAATTTTACAGACCCATAGGCCATAGCTTTCATATTTCTTTGGAATCACAGGCAATTCTGTTTTCCCAGTGACTCAGGCTAGGTCTACACTACAGCGGGAGGTCGACCTAAGATACGCAACTTCAGCTACGTGAATACCGTAGCTGAAGTTGCGTATTTTAGGTCGACTTACCTGGCTGTGAGGACGGGGGAAAGTCAACCACTGCCGTGCTGCCGTCGACTCCGCTGCCGCCTCTTGCCACGGTGGATTTCCGGAGTCGACGGCAGAGCGATCAGGGATTGATTTATCGCGTCTTCACTAGACGCGATAAGTCGATCCCAGAACATCGATTGCCTGCCGCCGGACCCTCCGGTAAGTATAGACGTACCCTCAGTTAATTCTGTCTTTGTAAGAGATTGGGAGCATGGTCAAACTGTCAAGTTTGCTTTCCCCACACAAATATGTAAGAGATACAGTCATGTAAGTGGCCCCAGTGTTCAAATTCCATTCTCCTTTTAGGGTCAAATTGTGCCCTCAGTCCGACTCATGAGATTCACATTGAAGGTAATGTGAACCTCTTAATGTAATGTCTCATTGCCCACGGCCAGTCTGTGGTTTTCAGTACTCTTCACACGTAGCAGCCCTCCCATATGCTATCTAAGCCTTTCTAATTGTGCAAGATTTGTCCCATCAAACACGCCTCTTTCCACCCTAATATTAAAAGCACCAAAAAGACACCTTGCTTTACTGAATATATAAAAAAAACACATGACTTTCTTTTCCTCAGTTGTTTGATACCAAACCCTCATGAGAAGAAGGTTAGCATTAAATCCTATAAGGAAGGCTTTGTTGCAGGAGATTTATGCTTCTTTAACAGATGTCTGTGCAGTTGACCCAGCAGCTGATACAAAGCTGGTTAACCATTCTGAGGGGATAGTTAAGACATGTTTCGTCAGCCCTGTCGGTCTGTACTGTAGCTTCCCGAATTTACGGCGGAGTGCTAGAGCAAATGCTAGGATTTTGGAACACGCTGAAAGCATCTCTCTGGATATCTCCCAACTTGTTCTCCCACCATGGAACTCTTGTCCTATGCTAGCGGGTTCTCATTAATGAAGAAAAAATATTTTAGTTTCCTAAAAGCACCAGACATCTCTTGGGCCTGGTCTACACTAGGCTTTTATGTCGACTTTAGCGCCGTTATATCGAATTAACCCTGCACCCGTCCACACCAGGAAGCCATTTAGTTCGACATAAAGCTCTCTTTAAATCGATTTCTGTAATCCTCCCCAACGAGAGGATTAGCGCTAAATTCGACATGGCCATATCGAATTAGGCTAGGTGTGGATGGAAATCGACGGTAATAGCTCCGGGAGCTATCCCACAGTGCACCACTCTGTTGACGCTCTGGACAGCAGTCCGAGCTCGGATGCTCTGACCAGCCACACCCC
>NW_020674678.1:5821-6316 GCF_002925995.2 Terrapene triunguis
AAGTGCAGCGATGGTCGCAGCGTGATCCATGATCGCAGTGCTGTGGCGTCCGCGCTGTCACTGACCAGAAAAGTGCGCGAACTGATTTCCCGCCGGCGCTTTCATGGAGGGAGGGAGGGCGTTAGTGACGGACGGATGACGACAAATTTTTTTTACCCAGAAGGCATTGGCGGCTCGACCCAGAATTCCGATGGGCAGCGGGGACTGCGGGAACTGTGGGATAGCTGCCCACAGTGCACCGCTTCCAATATCGACGCTCGCCCCCTTAGTGTGGACTCACAAAGTCGAATTACTGTCCTTAGTGTGTCCTTAGTGTGGACACACACGTTCGACTTTGCAATATCGATTCCACATATTCGATTTAAGTAAAATCGAATTACCCTCGTAGTGTAGACATACCCTTACAGAGCACATAGGGTTTAGGCAAGTCAGCTAAGAATAAGGTGAGAGAAGCATCGCTATTGTATACTGCTTTCCCACTGATCTTTAATTCTT
>NW_020674679.1:0-4672 GCF_002925995.2 Terrapene triunguis
ATTGGCTCCAGGTGTCCTAATTAGCCTGCCTGCCTTAACTGGTTCTAGCAGGTTCCTGATTACTCTAGTGCAGCCCCTGCTCTGGTCACTCAGGGAACAGAAAACTACTCATCCAGTGACCAGTATATTTGCCCTCCACCAGACTCCTGTACCCCACTGGTCTGGGTCTGTCACATATCCCTCCCCCCTGCTCAATGCCAAGGGGTTGGGCAGCTTGGGACGCCAGACAGTGCACACTTGACAAGCCATCGGCGTTGCCATGACGGCTCCCTGCTCTGTGTTGCACACGGAACTGGAAAGGTTGAAGGGATAAAAACCGTCTGGTCACCCTTGTGTTCTTCTCCTTGTTCCGCTGCATCCATTGAAGAGGGGCATGGTCGGTCACGAGGACAAATCTGCGCCCGAGCAGGGAGTAGCGCAATGTTTCGATGGCCCATTTTACAGCGAGGCATTCTCTCTCCACCACTGCATATTTTTGTTCCCTTGGAAGGAGTTTCCGACTGAGCTATAGAATTGGGTGTTCCTCCTCCCCGACCATCTGTGATAGAATGGCCCCCAACCCTACTTCCGATGCATCCGTCTGCAGGATAAACTCCTTGGTGAAATCAGGGGCTATCAGTACGGGGTTATTGCAGAGGGCAGTCCGTAGGTCTGTGAATGCTTCCTCTGCTGTGTCAGACCATCTCACCAGATCAGGTCCATGGGCTTTCACTAGGTCTGTCAGGGGGCTTGCCCTTGTGACAAAGTGGGGGATAAATCGTCGGTAATACCCCACCACACCTAGGAATGCCAGGACTTATTTCTTGCGACTTGGTCGGGGCCAATTTTGGATGGCCTCTAACTTGTTCACTTGGGGTTTTACCAGACCTTTTCCCACAATATAGCCAAGATATTTGGCCTCTGTAAACCCTACAGCGCACTTGGCAGGGTTTGCTATAAGGCCAGCTCGCCTGAAGGTATCGAGGACTGCCTCCACCTTCTCCAGGTGGGTTTCCCAGTCTGGGGTATGAATGACCACATCGTCCAAGTAGGCAGCAGCATAACTGTTATGCGGGCATAACAGCTTGTCCATGAGGCGCTGGAAGGTAGCTGGGGCCCCATGTAGTCCAAAAGGGAGGAGAGTATATTGAAAAAGACCCTCTGGTGTAGAGAACGCAGTCTTTTCCTTTGCGTCTTCTGCAAGGGGAATCTGCCAGTACCCCTTTGTCAAGTCTAGGGTAGTCAAGTACCGGGCATTACCCAGACGGTCCACTAGCTCATCTATGCGAGGTATGGGGTATGCGTCGAACTGGGATACTTCGTTTAGTCGCCGGAAGTCATTGCAAAATCTTGTGGTGCCATCAGATTTGGGCACCAGCACGATTGGACTGGACCACTGACTGTGGGATTCTTCGATGATCCCCAACTCCAGCATTTTTTTTACTTCTCCTTTTATTTCCTCCCTTTTTGCCACCGGCACCCGATAGGGCCTCATTGTTACTCTGGCCCCAGGGTTCGTGACGATGTGGTGATATGTCTCGGTTGTTTGACCTGGTTTTGTCGAGAACACATCTTGGTTCCGGAAGATCATCTCAGACACCTCATTCTTCTGGTCTGGTGTTAAATCGGGAGACACTCTCACCTGTTTGGAAGGCTTGTTTTCCTGGGTTAGGTCTTTTTGGACCGTTGTGCATGCCTCTTGTGCATGTCAGGGTTTCAGAAGGTTAACGTGATAAATCTGTTCTTGTTTTCTGCGTCCTGGCTGCCGCACCTTGTAGGTTACTTCCCCCACGGGTTCAACCACCTCATAGGGCCCCTGCCATTGGGCTAGAAGCTTGCTTTCTGCCATGGGTACCAACACCATAACCCGATCCCCTGGTTGGAACTGTCGCACTTTTGCCTGGCGATTGTAATGGGGTCGCTGGGCCTCCTATGCCTTCTCCAAATGTTCCTGTACAATAGGGGTAACCCGGGCTATCTGGTCTCGCATCTGCATTACATGCTCTATTATATTTCTCCCCTCATTGGGTTCCTCTTCCCAGATCTCTTTGGCGATATCTAGTATGCCACGGGGGTGACGCCCGTATAATAACTCGAAGGGGGAAAATCCAGTTGAGGCCTCTGGTACCTCCCGGATAGCGAACATAAGGTAGGGTAGTAGGGTGTCCCAATCCTTCCCGTCCCGACTTACCACCTTCCTTATCATAGCCTTGAGGGTTCGGTTAAACCTTTCTACCAACCCATCAGTCTGCGGATGGTAGACCGAAGTTCTCAGGGTATGTATATGGAGCAGTGTACAGAGGTCCTTCATTAGCTTCGACATAAATGGGGTTCCTTGATCTGTTAATATCTCCTTCGGTAGCCCCATTCAGGCAAAGATCCCCACCAGCTCTTTGGCTATAGTTTTAGAGGCCGTGTTCCGCAGGGGGACGGCTTCTGGGTAGCGAGTAGCATTGTCCAAAACAACAAGTATATATTGGTGGCCCCGAGCCGTCTTCTCCAGGGGTCCCACTAAGTCCATGGCTATTCGCTCGAAGGGGACCTCTATGATGGGAAGGGGTACTAAAGGTGCCCTCAAGTGGGGGCGGGGACTGTGCAGCTGACACTCCGGGCAAGAGGCACAGTACCGCCGCACTTCTTCATGTACTCCGGGCCAGAAGAACCGTCATAGGACTTGTGCCAGGGTCTTCTCTACCCCCAAATGCCCCCCAAAAAGATGACTATGAGCAAGACTTAATACAGCATTCTGGTGTTTTTGAGGTACTAGGATCTTCTGTACCTTCTGCCCCTGTACTGGTGCAACCCAGTATAAAAGATCCTTCTTCATTATGAAGTAGGGTCCTGGTCCCTGGGTTTTTCCTTCCACGTGGACCCCATCTATTTCAGTCACCTCCTTCCTAATGTTGTCATACTTTGGGTCTTCTGCCTGGTCCCGTCCAAAATTTCCTCTCCCGGGGCTAATCTGCCCAAGATCTAG
This sequence comes from Terrapene triunguis, assembly GCF_002925995.2. NCBI lineage: Eukaryota > Metazoa > Chordata > Testudines > Emydidae > Terrapene > Terrapene triunguis. The sequence continues at coordinate 2,957 of NW_020674679.1, forward strand.
GGGCCCAGTCTCTGTTGCCTCTACTGGTTCAGAAGCATTAGGGTGGGGGTCAGACTCAGGTGCTTCTCCCTCCTGCGTGGCCTCCTTTTCAGCTGCGCAGGTCCACCTACCTACAAGAGCGACCCTCTGGCTTTGGGTCAGTATTTGGGTTCCCAAGGCCTTAGCTGCCCTTCTTTCCCTTTTTGTCTTTCTACCCTGTCTGGGAGTGGAGAACAAATCTGGGGATATTTCAGAGAAGATTGGGGGTTGACAGTCTGCTGTGGATGCCTCATCAATTTTAGGGTCCCCATATTTCTCCAATCCCCCTACTGGGAGTAAGTTTCCAAACCCTGGGAAGTCCCTCCCTATGAGCACCGGGTATGGGAGTTTAGGGACTACACCTGTTGCTACCTCAGTAGTGTTCCCTTGGATCTCGATTTTTACTGGGATGGTGGGGTAGTAACTAACTGTCCCATGGACACATGTTATCCCCGTACGTTTAGCCTGCAGCAGCTGACTACGCTTCACGAGCTTCCCTGAGATAAGCGTGATAGCACTCCCCGAATCAACCAGTACCATGGTCCCTACCCCATTTAGTTTCACTGGTCTGGTATACATATGTGGGGTTAGTGAGACCCCCACAAGGTGGATTAGGGAGCATGGATCTGCCCAGTTCCCCAGGTTACACTGCATAGGCTCCTCAGCATTGGGACACTGTGCAGCTATGTGTCCCCACTCCCCGCAGGCATAACATCTGTATGGAGCCCTACGCGTTCCCCGGTCTCTTGGTTTGGGCAGTCTAACATCACGATCCTCTTCTCCCTCAGTGCTCTGACTCTTTGTGGCCTCTGATGGGCCTTCAGCCTCTCTCTTTTTCCACCTAGGCCCTCCTTGTGGCCCAGTCACCCAAACTTTAGGGCTAGGTGCTGCTAGTTTAACCTGGGGTGCCTCTTCCTTAACTGGTTGGGTCAGCTCCCTTGCTGTCCTTCGCCTCTCTACCAGGGCGACAACCTCGTCATAGGTGGAGGGTTTGTTCTGGCTTACCCAGGCATGAAGGTCTGGTGGTAGTCCCCTCATGTATCGGTCGATGACCAGAACTGCTAGTATCTCTTCCAGACTCCGGGACTCTGTTTGCAACCACTTTCGTGCGAGATGGATGAGGTCATACAATTGGGACCGCAGGGTTTTGTCTTCCTGGTACCTCCAACCGTGATACTGCTGGGCCCGCACTGCTGTCGTTACCCCAGATCTGGCCAGGATCTCTGCTTTCAGCTGGACGTAGTCTGCCGCAGCCTCTTCAGGCAGATCATGGTAGGCCTTCTGGGCCTCCCCACACAGGAATGGGGCAAGGATGCCAGACCACTGATCTCAAGGCCAGGCCTCCCGTAGGGCTGTCCTCTCAAAGGCCAGAAGGTATGCCTTTACATCATCCTCCCGTGTCATTTTCTGCAGCCAATGGCTGGCCCGTATGAGCCGCATCCCATCATGGCTGCGATTCAGCTCTGTAAGGGACTTTACCTGGTTTACCAGTTCCCGCAACAGAGTTCGGTCTTGAGCAGCCTGGTCCATCAGCAGGTGATTAGTCTCTTGCTGCAGCCGTGCTGATTCCTGTTGGGTGGCTGCCTGGACACGGGTAGCCTCCTGCTGGGCTGCCGTAGCTTGTATCAGTGCCCGCACTACGTCATCCATTGTGGTGAAAAAAAATAAACCCTCTCCCTTTTTTTTTTTTTTTTTTTT
>NW_020674679.1:4682-9354 GCF_002925995.2 Terrapene triunguis
ATTGGCTCCAGGTGTCCTAATTAGCCTGCCTGCCTTAACTGGTTCTAGCAGGTTCCTGATTACTCTAGTGCAGCCCCTGCTCTGGTCACTCAGGGAACAGAAAACTACTCATCCAGTGACCAGTATATTTGCCCTCCACCAGACTCCTGTACCCCACTGGTCTGGGTCTGTCACATATCCCTCCCCCCTGCTCAATGCCAAGGGGTTGGGCAGCTTGGGACGCCAGACAGTGCACACTTGACAAGCCATCGGCGTTGCCATGACGGCTCCCTGCTCTGTGTTGCACACGGAACTGGAAAGGTTGAAGGGATAAAAACCGTCTGGTCACCCTTGTGTTCTTCTCCTTGTTCCGCTGCATCCATTGAAGAGGGGCATGGTCGGTCACGAGGACAAATCTGCGCCCGAGCAGGGAGTAGCGCAATGTTTCGATGGCCCATTTTACAGCGAGGCATTCTCTCTCCACCACTGCATATTTTTGTTCCCTTGGAAGGAGTTTCCGACTGAGCTATAGAATTGGGTGTTCCTCCTCCCCGACCATCTGTGATAGAATGGCCCCCAACCCTACTTCCGATGCATCCGTCTGCAGGATAAACTCCTTGGTGAAATCAGGGGCTATCAGTACGGGGTTATTGCAGAGGGCAGTCCGTAGGTCTGTGAATGCTTCCTCTGCTGTGTCAGACCATCTCACCAGATCAGGTCCATGGGCTTTCACTAGGTCTGTCAGGGGGCTTGCCCTTGTGACAAAGTGGGGGATAAATCGTCGGTAATACCCCACCACACCTAGGAATGCCAGGACTTATTTCTTGCGACTTGGTCGGGGCCAATTTTGGATGGCCTCTAACTTGTTCACTTGGGGTTTTACCAGACCTTTTCCCACAATATAGCCAAGATATTTGGCCTCTGTAAACCCTACAGCGCACTTGGCAGGGTTTGCTATAAGGCCAGCTCGCCTGAAGGTATCGAGGACTGCCTCCACCTTCTCCAGGTGGGTTTCCCAGTCTGGGGTATGAATGACCACATCGTCCAAGTAGGCAGCAGCATAACTGTTATGCGGGCATAACAGCTTGTCCATGAGGCGCTGGAAGGTAGCTGGGGCCCCATGTAGTCCAAAAGGGAGGAGAGTATATTGAAAAAGACCCTCTGGTGTAGAGAACGCAGTCTTTTCCTTTGCGTCTTCTGCAAGGGGAATCTGCCAGTACCCCTTTGTCAAGTCTAGGGTAGTCAAGTACCGGGCATTACCCAGACGGTCCACTAGCTCATCTATGCGAGGTATGGGGTATGCGTCGAACTGGGATACTTCGTTTAGTCGCCGGAAGTCATTGCAAAATCTTGTGGTGCCATCAGATTTGGGCACCAGCACGATTGGACTGGACCACTGACTGTGGGATTCTTCGATGATCCCCAACTCCAGCATTTTTTTTACTTCTCCTTTTATTTCCTCCCTTTTTGCCACCGGCACCCGATAGGGCCTCATTGTTACTCTGGCCCCAGGGTTCGTGACGATGTGGTGATATGTCTCGGTTGTTTGACCTGGTTTTGTCGAGAACACATCTTGGTTCCGGAAGATCATCTCAGACACCTCATTCTTCTGGTCTGGTGTTAAATCGGGAGACACTCTCACCTGTTTGGAAGGCTTGTTTTCCTGGGTTAGGTCTTTTTGGACCGTTGTGCATGCCTCTTGTGCATGTCAGGGTTTCAGAAGGTTAACGTGATAAATCTGTTCTTGTTTTCTGCGTCCTGGCTGCCGCACCTTGTAGGTTACTTCCCCCACGGGTTCAACCACCTCATAGGGCCCCTGCCATTGGGCTAGAAGCTTGCTTTCTGCCATGGGTACCAACACCATAACCCGATCCCCTGGTTGGAACTGTCGCACTTTTGCCTGGCGATTGTAATGGGGTCGCTGGGCCTCCTATGCCTTCTCCAAATGTTCCTGTACAATAGGGGTAACCCGGGCTATCTGGTCTCGCATCTGCATTACATGCTCTATTATATTTCTCCCCTCATTGGGTTCCTCTTCCCAGATCTCTTTGGCGATATCTAGTATGCCACGGGGGTGACGCCCGTATAATAACTCGAAGGGGGAAAATCCAGTTGAGGCCTCTGGTACCTCCCGGATAGCGAACATAAGGTAGGGTAGTAGGGTGTCCCAATCCTTCCCGTCCCGACTTACCACCTTCCTTATCATAGCCTTGAGGGTTCGGTTAAACCTTTCTACCAACCCATCAGTCTGCGGATGGTAGACCGAAGTTCTCAGGGTATGTATATGGAGCAGTGTACAGAGGTCCTTCATTAGCTTCGACATAAATGGGGTTCCTTGATCTGTTAATATCTCCTTCGGTAGCCCCATTCAGGCAAAGATCCCCACCAGCTCTTTGGCTATAGTTTTAGAGGCCGTGTTCCGCAGGGGGACGGCTTCTGGGTAGCGAGTAGCATTGTCCAAAACAACAAGTATATATTGGTGGCCCCGAGCCGTCTTCTCCAGGGGTCCCACTAAGTCCATGGCTATTCGCTCGAAGGGGACCTCTATGATGGGAAGGGGTACTAAAGGTGCCCTCAAGTGGGGGCGGGGACTGTGCAGCTGACACTCCGGGCAAGAGGCACAGTACCGCCGCACTTCTTCATGTACTCCGGGCCAGAAGAACCGTCATAGGACTTGTGCCAGGGTCTTCTCTACCCCCAAATGCCCCCCAAAAAGATGACTATGAGCAAGACTTAATACAGCATTCTGGTGTTTTTGAGGTACTAGGATCTTCTGTACCTTCTGCCCCTGTACTGGTGCAACCCAGTATAAAAGATCCTTCTTCATTATGAAGTAGGGTCCTGGTCCCTGGGTTTTTCCTTCCACGTGGACCCCATCTATTTCAGTCACCTCCTTCCTAATGTTGTCATACTTTGGGTCTTCTGCCTGGTCCCGTCCAAAATTTCCTCTCCCGGGGCTAATCTGCCCAAGATCTAGGGGCCCAGTCTCTGTTGCCTCTACTGGTTCAGAAGCATTAGGGTGGGGGTCAGACTCAGGTGCTTCTCCCTCCTGCGTGGCCTCCTTTTCAGCTGCGCAGGTCCACCTACCTACAAGAGCGACCCTCTGGCTTTGGGTCAGTATTTGGGTTCCCAAGGCCTTAGCTGCCCTTCTTTCCCTTTTTGTCTTTCTACCCTGTCTGGGAGTGGAGAACAAATCTGGGGATATTTCAGAGAAGATTGGGGGTTGACAGTCTGCTGTGGATGCCTCATCAATTTTAGGGTCCCCATATTTCTCCAATCCCCCTACTGGGAGTAAGTTTCCAAACCCTGGGAAGTCCCTCCCTATGAGCACCGGGTATGGGAGTTTAGGGACTACACCTGTTGCTACCTCAGTAGTGTTCCCTTGGATCTCGATTTTTACTGGGATGGTGGGGTAGTAACTAACTGTCCCATGGACACATGTTATCCCCGTACGTTTAGCCTGCAGCAGCTGACTACGCTTCACGAGCTTCCCTGAGATAAGCGTGATAGCACTCCCCGAATCAACCAGTACCATGGTCCCTACCCCATTTAGTTTCACTGGTCTGGTATACATATGTGGGGTTAGTGAGACCCCCACAAGGTGGATTAGGGAGCATGGATCTGCCCAGTTCCCCAGGTTACACTGCATAGGCTCCTCAGCATTGGGACACTGTGCAGCTATGTGTCCCCACTCCCCGCAGGCATAACATCTGTATGGAGCCCTACGCGTTCCCCGGTCTCTTGGTTTGGGCAGTCTAACATCACGATCCTCTTCTCCCTCAGTGCTCTGACTCTTTGTGGCCTCTGATGGGCCTTCAGCCTCTCTCTTTTTCCACCTAGGCCCTCCTTGTGGCCCAGTCACCCAAACTTTAGGGCTAGGTGCTGCTAGTTTAACCTGGGGTGCCTCTTCCTTAACTGGTTGGGTCAGCTCCCTTGCTGTCCTTCGCCTCTCTACCAGGGCGACAACCTCGTCATAGGTGGAGGGTTTGTTCTGGCTTACCCAGGCATGAAGGTCTGGTGGTAGTCCCCTCATGTATCGGTCGATGACCAGAACTGCTAGTATCTCTTCCAGACTCCGGGACTCTGTTTGCAACCACTTTCGTGCGAGATGGATGAGGTCATACAATTGGGACCGCAGGGTTTTGTCTTCCTGGTACCTCCAACCGTGATACTGCTGGGCCCGCACTGCTGTCGTTACCCCAGATCTGGCCAGGATCTCTGCTTTCAGCTGGACGTAGTCTGCCGCAGCCTCTTCAGGCAGATCATGGTAGGCCTTCTGGGCCTCCCCACACAGGAATGGGGCAAGGATGCCAGACCACTGATCTCAAGGCCAGGCCTCCCGTAGGGCTGTCCTCTCAAAGGCCAGAAGGTATGCCTTTACATCATCCTCCCGTGTCATTTTCTGCAGCCAATGGCTGGCCCGTATGAGCCGCATCCCATCATGGCTGCGATTCAGCTCTGTAAGGGACTTTACCTGGTTTACCAGTTCCCGCAACAGAGTTCGGTCTTGAGCAGCCTGGTCCATCAGCAGGTGATTAGTCTCTTGCTGCAGCCGTGCTGATTCCTGTTGGGTGGCTGCCTGGACACGGGTAGCCTCCTGCTGGGCTGCCGTAGCTTGTATCAGTGCCCGCACTACGTCATCCATTGTGGTGAAAAAAAATAAACCCTCTCCCTTTTTTTTTTTTTTTTTTTT
>NW_020674680.1:0-724 GCF_002925995.2 Terrapene triunguis
TGTGACGGGTTGGATCACAGAAACCCCCTTGGGAGCTGCCACCCGATGTGCCAAGACTACCCCTGCTTCTGTTTTCCCTGCCAGCTTAGGGCTCCAGCCCCCTGTCTTGCTGAGCCAGCCACTCCTGTCTGGCTCCAACACAGACTCAGGGTCTGAATCACTTGTCCCAAAACTGCAAGTTTACCCAAAAACAGCTCACAGGAGTGTGCTTGTCTTTAGCACTCAGATGCCCAACTCCCAATGGGGTCTAAACCCAGATAAATCCGTTTTACCCTGCATAAAGCTTATGCAGGGCAAACTCATAAATTGTTCGCCCTCTATAACACTGATAGAGAGATATGCACAGCTGTTTGCTCCCCCAGGTATTAATACATACTCTGAGTAAATTACTAAATAAAAAGTGATTTTATTAAATACAGACAGTAGGATTTAAGTGGTTCAAAGTAGTAACAGACAGAACAAAGTAAGTCACAAGCAAAATAAAATAAAATGCGCAAATCTATGCCTAATCAAACTAAATACAGATAATCTCACCCTCAGAGATGCTTCAGTAAGTTTTTCTCAGACTGGACACCTTCCAGGCCTGGGCACAATTCTTTCCCCTGGTACAGCTTTTGTTCCAGCTTAGGTGTTAGCTAGGGGCTTCTCCATGATGGCTCCTCTCCTTCCCTCTTCTGTTCCACCCCTTTATATATCTTTTGCATAAGGCGGGAACCCTTTGTCT
>NW_020674680.1:734-1458 GCF_002925995.2 Terrapene triunguis
TGTGACGGGTTGGATCACAGAAACCCCCTTGGGAGCTGCCACCCGATGTGCCAAGACTACCCCTGCTTCTGTTTTCCCTGCCAGCTTAGGGCTCCAGCCCCCTGTCTTGCTGAGCCAGCCACTCCTGTCTGGCTCCAACACAGACTCAGGGTCTGAATCACTTGTCCCAAAACTGCAAGTTTACCCAAAAACAGCTCACAGGAGTGTGCTTGTCTTTAGCACTCAGATGCCCAACTCCCAATGGGGTCTAAACCCAGATAAATCCGTTTTACCCTGCATAAAGCTTATGCAGGGCAAACTCATAAATTGTTCGCCCTCTATAACACTGATAGAGAGATATGCACAGCTGTTTGCTCCCCCAGGTATTAATACATACTCTGAGTAAATTACTAAATAAAAAGTGATTTTATTAAATACAGACAGTAGGATTTAAGTGGTTCAAAGTAGTAACAGACAGAACAAAGTAAGTCACAAGCAAAATAAAATAAAATGCGCAAATCTATGCCTAATCAAACTAAATACAGATAATCTCACCCTCAGAGATGCTTCAGTAAGTTTTTCTCAGACTGGACACCTTCCAGGCCTGGGCACAATTCTTTCCCCTGGTACAGCTTTTGTTCCAGCTTAGGTGTTAGCTAGGGGCTTCTCCATGATGGCTCCTCTCCTTCCCTCTTCTGTTCCACCCCTTTATATATCTTTTGCATAAGGCGGGAACCCTTTGTCT
>NW_020674681.1:0-7398 GCF_002925995.2 Terrapene triunguis
CCCCCCCAATTACAGCAAACCCTTTCACCTTTTTGTCCATGAGAGGGGCGGAATTGCTAGTGGCGTCCTTACCCAGCTGAGCGGGGTCCACCATTTCCCGCTTGCTTTTTACTCTCAGCAGATCGACCCTGTCGCTCAGGGAACCCCATCCTGCACACGGACTCTGGCAGCAGCTGCCCTGCTGATCACAAAGGCAAAGAGCCTGACCCTGGGTCATTTTACCACGGTTTGGACCTCTCATGCCTTGTCAGCCCTTCTGCGTACGGGCACAACCCAAGTCTTTTCGGCCCATCGTCAGCAACAGCTAGAGGCCGAACTCTTAGAAGACACTAACCTAATTTTTGAAAGGTGTGGGCCCCTTAATCCAGCTACCTTGCTTCCTGACCTGCCAGTCCTCCAGGATCAGCATGACTGTGTGGAAGTAGTTTATAGCATCTTACAGATAAGGGACAACCTGTTTGACGTGCCACTGGACAACCCTGATTGCATCCTCTTCTCGGACGGAAGCTCCTTCTATGTTGATGGCAAGCGTTTCACCGGTTATGCATCACCTCTGAATGGGACATCCCCAGTGCCAGGCAACTGGGGAGCCCAAGCCGCCGAACTCTATGCCCTGGCCCGAGCTTGCCAGTTGGCCGCTGGTAAGACCGTTACCATTTTTACTGATAGCAAGTATGCTTTTGGAGTTGTGCATTGTCACATCCACCTCTGGAAGTTTCGAGGTTTCCAGACAGCTGCCGGTAAACCCATTCAGCACCTCCCCCTCATCCACAAGCTTTTGGACGCCCTCCAAGAACCCTCGGTCCTGGCTGTAGTTCACTGCCGGGCCCATACTAAAGATGATAGCCCCGTCACCCGTGGGAATGCCCTGGCTGACGCCTCCGCCAAGACAGCTGCCGTCTTACCCTTAGCCATGCCCACGTTGGCTATTGCAGCCTCCTCCTTTACTCCACCGCACCCCGTACCAGTACCTGCTGCTGAACTACAGTCGTGGGAGAGCCTCGGAGCCACTCTGGTCAAAGGGACCTGGCTTATGCCGGATGGCCGAGCCTGCCTCCCTCGCTCCACATACCCCGTGGCAGTTCGCTGGCACCATGATAAGGGGGGGTCACTACGGCATGCACGCCCTTGCGGACACCATCACTTGCTTTTGGTATGCTCCAGGCATTCAACCCTACTGCCTGTCAATAGTGAAAGCATGCAGCACATGTCAGCGTAATGGACCTGCTCCGCCTCTTAACAAAATTAAGGGTGGAAGACCTCCGCCTGCTGCTCCATTTCAACATCTTCAATATCTTTGCAGATATGCCAAAGGCTTTTGGGAAAAAGCACCTCCTTGTTTTGGTTTGCCCTCTGACTTCCTGGGTCGAAGCTTTTCCTACTGCTAATTGTACTGCTGCCACAGTGGCGAAGATTCTCCTTAGAGACATTGTACCCCGTTTTGGCATCCCTCTCGTGCTTGACTCAGATCGCGGACCTCACTTTACTGGTCATGTCCTTGGCCGTTTAGAACAAGGACTGGGCATTTCACACTCCTTTCATACACCCTACCACCCCCAGTCTAGCGGGAAAGTTGAGCGTATGAATAGGGAGCTTAAGTTTACATTGGCTAAATACTGTCAGGAAACAGGGTTAAAGTGGCCTCAGGTACTTCCCTTGGTCCTGTTTCACCTTCGTACTCGCCCAACCCGTGTATTGGGATTATCCCCCTTTGAACTGCTCTATGGACACCCCCCTTTCAAAGGCAGGGCGCTACCACGTGCTGATGTTTCACTATTGGGAGGGGATCATATGACCGCGTGCCAGTTTCTCTCCCTACAGGCTCGCCTCCGTACCCTTTGGAAAGCCTAGCAGTTTTCCCAGACCGTGCCGCTGGAAGAACAGATCCACCCGTTCCAACCAGGGGACTTCGTCTGGGCCAGAAAGTTCGTTCGTGGCGACACCCTCCAGCCGAGGTTTACTGGACCCCACCAGGTTCTTTTAACAACCCAGACTGCAGTGTTCCTGGAAGGACGCAAATCCTGGATCCACCACTCCCACGTCAAGCCAGCCGTAGTGGACCACAGTGACGGACCAGCAGCTCTTGCCACCACTGAGGACACTGCCTCCGACCAGTGGACCAGCTTACCTCTTTCAGACATCAGACTTAAATTGACTCGGCAAAAATGAGAGGACCTTTTATTCTGACAACTGTATGTTTTTTATTATGCCTTTTTAGTTTATTTTCTGCTTATGAAGATAATGCTTTTATTAGATATTCCCACGAGGTTAAAACTCGTATTTTAGGAAATAGAAGTAATTGCTGGGTATGTACTCAATTTCCAGTAAATGCAGAACAGGGACTCCCCTTCACACCAATTCCCCTGACCACTGCTAATATGACTTGGATGCCACCGGCTAGAGTAAAAGATCCAGTCCAACACAATCTTACATGGGACAAAACAGGAGTGCCAATTAACAGATATCTCAGGGTAACCAATCAGACAGGATCACTGTGTTTTGTTAAAGAAAAGGGGTCAACTTTTGTGGGAACAAGTAAATGCAACATGTATTTTAATGGCACCGCCTTTAGTAAAAATCTTGGCTTCAAGCCTTGCGCATCCCACTTATCCCATATGTGGATCCCTCACCCCGATCCAACTTTTTCATGGGTGGGCAAGCCTTCAGAGTCAGCTTTTAAGAAGCCCTGCTCAGATCACGAGGGTGTCCAACTAATTGCTAAGGGATATACGATTGCCTTCTACAACTGCTCAAGCAGTACTACACTGCCCTTTGAAAACACCACTACCAAATTGTGCCTCTGCAGTTCGCACAACGACCCCTCTGCGTTACCAGGGGAACAGTGGTCCAACGGGTGGTGGGTTACCTCCTACTTTGAGAAATGGAATACCCGAAACGCATTGTATGGAACATACTGGGTGTGCGGGCCCAAAGCTTATTACTTTCTCTCCCCTGATTGGGCAGGGTCATGTTATTTAGCGTGGCTAACACCGCCTTCTCGCATCTCCCTCACTCCCCCTCATTTTCCCCACGTTCGTAACATCCGTGAAACCTTCAGAGATATTAATATCCGTGATGGTTTGTTGTGGCAGCGGTGGGCTGGTCTCATTAGCTTGAGGGGTGGTGTCATCCATCTACAGGGACTACTAGAATCTTTAACCAATGAAACTGCGACCCTATTTGAGAATCAGGCCGGGGAAATGTCCCAGCTGCGCCAGTTAGCTTTGCAAAACCGAATGGCTTTAGACATAATGTTAGCAGCCCAGGGAGGAACTTGCGCCCTCATAAATGAAGAATGCTGTGTTTTTGTAAATGACACCTACTCTGACACTTTTCAACGTACCAAACATCTAAGGGAAATGGCTAAGAACTACTCCTCTGGCCAGCCACCTTATGATTGGTGGGGAGCCTTATGGAATTGGCTGCCTGGATTTGGGTGGGTTAAAAAACTCTTGGTGGGTATTGTTGGGGCCATAGTAATCCTTATAATACTGTGTTGCTGTATTCAGTGTGTCCCCTCACTCATAGACTCATGTGGGTCAGTTTATTCTTTTCCTACTTCAGCCAAGGGCCTTACTCCCTTCGAGTTGGCCCAGGCTGAAATTGCCAAGCGGCCCTTGGCTCCTTAAAATGGGGTGTAGCTTTTGGTAAATAGTTATCCGAAAGCTACAAATGGAGGAATGTTGAGTCTGAACTTTTGATGAGCTTAAACTTAACCCAGACTTGATGTCTCTGTCTGAACTTTTAATCAAAGCTCTGACCTGCGAACTACTCATGGCACCCCCCTCTCCTTAAGTAGCCATCTCCCCTTTTGTCTTTTTGAATTTACATTTTAACCTGTTTTATCCTGTAGAATCTTGATTGATTATGCATGACCATTATGATCTGTTAATCACTTTGTTTACTTCTGTGTATAAATATTGATGCTCACCCCTAATAAACTTGCCACACTTACTCTGAAGCCTCTTAAGCTAAGGATAGTGTGAGCCCGTTGATCAACGAATTGGTGTCTGGTCTCTGACAGATTGTGAGCCCCATACCAACTCTGCACGAACTCGGGTGCTGGAGAGGTGAGTAAGGACTTGCTTTTTACCTAACAATTTGGGGGCTCGTCCGGGATTTCCTTCTGGTGCGGTGCCTCTGTCCAGTGGTCAGACCACTCATATACGAATTGGCAGGCGCCACGGGAGATTTCTCCCAGCCAATTCAATATTGAGGGGTCGTGTACTGGACAGCAGGATAAACGCCAGTTGGAAGGCTCCTGTCAGACACCATGGGTCAAGGGACTAGCGTGCCTCTTGAGAGTCCGTTGGGGATTGTAAATAAGTTATGGAACGAAGGGAAACTCCCAGTACAGACAGGAATGTCTAGGAGGAAGTTGTACTGCGGTATTGGCCGACCCGGAGATGAGGTGGCCTTCGTATGGCTCTTTCGAACGGGCTGCCTTAAGAGGAGTAAGGAGCCAGATCGAAAAAGACCATCCGGGACAGTTTTGTTACTGGTTTTGTTGGGACACAGCAGCAGAGCTATGGAAATCTTTAAAAATTATGGCAGTCAGGTATTCTCCCGAGAGTGAACCCCCTCCATGTTATTTCAATGAAGGGTGTAAACCACGGCGTGTTTTGACTCGTCAGTTGGTCCCCACTGCACCTGCCCCTATTCCTCCGCAGGGGGACTCTCTCCAGGGCGCAGAGGGGAATCTGCAGGACTCCAGATCGGAATCTCTGCAGAGGGATAAGGGGGAAATGGAAGGGCACACCTCGGGAGGAGTAATTACTAGGCAAAAGATCAAGCAGATGCAGCAGGTTGCATACCCCTCCCCTGAGGATAGCCCAGAGGCTGCCTCCACCAAACCTTTTGTGAGTGATAAAGGTATAAGTAGAGAAATGCCTTTACAGGTGCACGACCAACCTTTTGTGGGCAATAATGGCCAGTTACAACATACTAATATTGTGGAATATAAAGGATGGCTAGAATGGGACTTGAAAGAGTGGGGACGGTTGTCAGGGTCCTTTGGGGAAAATCCCCGAAAGATCACAGAACTTTTAGAAAGATTGTTTTCAAGTCATAATCCTACTTATACGGATGTAGATCAGTTGTTAAGTAGAGTTTTGACCGGAGAGGAACGTAGTAGATTGTGGATGGCAGAAAGGACATGGGGGGATAGCGATGTTAATACTACTTGGATGGATAGGCGGGATCAAGCCGCTGGCTGGAATCCCCTAGACTGGAGTCAGCCAAGGCTGACTCAGCTGCGAACAGATCGAGAGCGATTATTAGAGAGACTCAAAGAAATGGCTCGCCGCTCGCCTAATCAGGCTAAGTTCATGCAGATTCGGCAGGAATCTGATGAGCCACCCAGAAAGTTCTGGTTGAGGCTATTGGAGGGGGCCCGAATGTTCACTCAGATGGATCCTGAGAGAGAAGCAGACCACCCTACTCTTATTTCGTTTTTTGTGAATCAGTCAGTGCCCCCTGTAAGGGATTATTTCTTAAAGTTTCGCCCTGGTTGGGGAGGTGAGTCAGTCACTTCAGTGTTGGACGTAGCTGATTTTGCATGGGAGAAAGAAAGGGAAAGTAGTAAAAAGAAAGAGAAAAAGGAAGAATATAAGTTGATGGCTTTAGCTTTTCGTGGCGGTGTTCGAGGCAGAGGCTGTGGCCGTGGCAGGGGATTTCAGGGTGCTCGGGGAAGAGGGTCCTGGCAACCCCAGCCACCAGGAAATTGTTTTCAGTGCGGACAGCCCGGTCACTTTAAACGTGAATGCCCCTGGGGACGCCCAGAGGGTCCGGTCGCATCCGCAGATACTTACACCAGGGACGAATACACCCCTGCACCACCAGCTCGGCCCGTTCCCCAGGCCTGGATCAACTATGGGCAACAGCAGCAGCTGCAGCAAACTCAGCCTCCTCAATGACGGTACCCCGGGGGCGAAGGCAAACAATGTGATGGTCTTATTTCCTTAATGTCTTTAGTCGGCTCCTTCCTCACTTTCTCCCCTCCCAGCAAAGAGCCTCGTCTAACCCTTTCAGTCCAAGGACTGCCTGTCTCTTTCCTCATTGATATTGGAGCTACTTTCTCTCTTTTAAATCATGCCCCCTCTCCCTGGCTATCCTCTGAGGTTAAAACTGCAACTGGGGTGGAGGGCAACCCACAGTCTCTGGGACTCACTTTGCCTCTAAATGTTATTTATGCTGATAAATGTTTTTCTCACCGTTTTCTTTTTTCCCCAGCTTGTCCGATCCCTTTGATGGGTCGGGATTTACTCTGTAAGCTTGAGGCTACTTTAACCTGCACTCCTGAAGGAGTAGGATTATTGATGACAGTGTTAGGAGATTCGGCCCCAACTCAGGGTAATTGGGAAACCCCCCCCTCTCTCTCCCCTGGCCTCACTGATTTGCCTTTAACCCTCTGGGGAATTTCTGACACTGATGTTGGCCTGCTCCTTTCGGCAGAGCCAGTAAGGATTCAAGTGAAGCCCTCCTTAACCCCCCCCGTCAGTCCCTCAATACCCCCTGTCGCTGGAAGCCCGGGAGGGCATCCGCCCCATTATCGAGGGATTCATTGCACAAAAGCTAGTCCGCCCTCAGCGCACTCCCTGTAACACCCCTATACTGCCTGTCAAAAAGCCTCCTAAAAAGGACGGAGACCCTATTCGTTGGCGCTTTGTACAGGATCTACGGGTTGTTAATCAGTATGTGGTCCCTCTTCATGCAGTAGTTCCTGATCCAGCTACTATCATCAGCCAAATCCCCTGGGATGCTGAGTGGTTCATTGTTATTGACTTAAAATCAGCCTTTTTCAGCATTCCTGTGCACCCAGACTCTCAGTATCTCTTTGGTTTCACCTGGGAGGGACAAAGTTATGTCTGGCAACGACTTTCTCAAGGCTACAGAGACAGCCCCACGATTTTCAGCCAATGCCTCCGCCACGACTTGGAAGGCTTCACCAGTCCGCAGGGATCCACGTTAGTCCTATACGTAGATGACATCCTATTAGGTAACCGCGAAGAAGCTGCCCTCCGCATCGATGGTAAGGCACTTTTATTATACCTACACACCAGAGGCCACAAGGTAGACCCTAACAAGATTCAGTGGGTCTCACAGAAGGTCCGATATCTGGGCTTCCTGTTAACCCCAGAGGGGAGACAAATGGACCCAGTCCGCATAAAGACTATCCAAAACTGCCCTCTGCCAAACACCAAGAAACATCTTCGAGGTTTCTTAGGATTAATTGGCTTCTGTCGCCCCTGGTTGCCGTCCTGCGGGGAGTTAAACAAACCGCTCCACCGACTCACTGCTAACCTTGCTCCTGACCCTTTGCAGTGGTCCCCGGACACGATCCAAGCCTTTCAGTTACTCAAGGACAGTGTGGCCTCCTCCATGTCTCTCCGCCCCCCC
>NW_020674681.1:7408-14806 GCF_002925995.2 Terrapene triunguis
CCCCCCCAATTACAGCAAACCCTTTCACCTTTTTGTCCATGAGAGGGGCGGAATTGCTAGTGGCGTCCTTACCCAGCTGAGCGGGGTCCACCATTTCCCGCTTGCTTTTTACTCTCAGCAGATCGACCCTGTCGCTCAGGGAACCCCATCCTGCACACGGACTCTGGCAGCAGCTGCCCTGCTGATCACAAAGGCAAAGAGCCTGACCCTGGGTCATTTTACCACGGTTTGGACCTCTCATGCCTTGTCAGCCCTTCTGCGTACGGGCACAACCCAAGTCTTTTCGGCCCATCGTCAGCAACAGCTAGAGGCCGAACTCTTAGAAGACACTAACCTAATTTTTGAAAGGTGTGGGCCCCTTAATCCAGCTACCTTGCTTCCTGACCTGCCAGTCCTCCAGGATCAGCATGACTGTGTGGAAGTAGTTTATAGCATCTTACAGATAAGGGACAACCTGTTTGACGTGCCACTGGACAACCCTGATTGCATCCTCTTCTCGGACGGAAGCTCCTTCTATGTTGATGGCAAGCGTTTCACCGGTTATGCATCACCTCTGAATGGGACATCCCCAGTGCCAGGCAACTGGGGAGCCCAAGCCGCCGAACTCTATGCCCTGGCCCGAGCTTGCCAGTTGGCCGCTGGTAAGACCGTTACCATTTTTACTGATAGCAAGTATGCTTTTGGAGTTGTGCATTGTCACATCCACCTCTGGAAGTTTCGAGGTTTCCAGACAGCTGCCGGTAAACCCATTCAGCACCTCCCCCTCATCCACAAGCTTTTGGACGCCCTCCAAGAACCCTCGGTCCTGGCTGTAGTTCACTGCCGGGCCCATACTAAAGATGATAGCCCCGTCACCCGTGGGAATGCCCTGGCTGACGCCTCCGCCAAGACAGCTGCCGTCTTACCCTTAGCCATGCCCACGTTGGCTATTGCAGCCTCCTCCTTTACTCCACCGCACCCCGTACCAGTACCTGCTGCTGAACTACAGTCGTGGGAGAGCCTCGGAGCCACTCTGGTCAAAGGGACCTGGCTTATGCCGGATGGCCGAGCCTGCCTCCCTCGCTCCACATACCCCGTGGCAGTTCGCTGGCACCATGATAAGGGGGGGTCACTACGGCATGCACGCCCTTGCGGACACCATCACTTGCTTTTGGTATGCTCCAGGCATTCAACCCTACTGCCTGTCAATAGTGAAAGCATGCAGCACATGTCAGCGTAATGGACCTGCTCCGCCTCTTAACAAAATTAAGGGTGGAAGACCTCCGCCTGCTGCTCCATTTCAACATCTTCAATATCTTTGCAGATATGCCAAAGGCTTTTGGGAAAAAGCACCTCCTTGTTTTGGTTTGCCCTCTGACTTCCTGGGTCGAAGCTTTTCCTACTGCTAATTGTACTGCTGCCACAGTGGCGAAGATTCTCCTTAGAGACATTGTACCCCGTTTTGGCATCCCTCTCGTGCTTGACTCAGATCGCGGACCTCACTTTACTGGTCATGTCCTTGGCCGTTTAGAACAAGGACTGGGCATTTCACACTCCTTTCATACACCCTACCACCCCCAGTCTAGCGGGAAAGTTGAGCGTATGAATAGGGAGCTTAAGTTTACATTGGCTAAATACTGTCAGGAAACAGGGTTAAAGTGGCCTCAGGTACTTCCCTTGGTCCTGTTTCACCTTCGTACTCGCCCAACCCGTGTATTGGGATTATCCCCCTTTGAACTGCTCTATGGACACCCCCCTTTCAAAGGCAGGGCGCTACCACGTGCTGATGTTTCACTATTGGGAGGGGATCATATGACCGCGTGCCAGTTTCTCTCCCTACAGGCTCGCCTCCGTACCCTTTGGAAAGCCTAGCAGTTTTCCCAGACCGTGCCGCTGGAAGAACAGATCCACCCGTTCCAACCAGGGGACTTCGTCTGGGCCAGAAAGTTCGTTCGTGGCGACACCCTCCAGCCGAGGTTTACTGGACCCCACCAGGTTCTTTTAACAACCCAGACTGCAGTGTTCCTGGAAGGACGCAAATCCTGGATCCACCACTCCCACGTCAAGCCAGCCGTAGTGGACCACAGTGACGGACCAGCAGCTCTTGCCACCACTGAGGACACTGCCTCCGACCAGTGGACCAGCTTACCTCTTTCAGACATCAGACTTAAATTGACTCGGCAAAAATGAGAGGACCTTTTATTCTGACAACTGTATGTTTTTTATTATGCCTTTTTAGTTTATTTTCTGCTTATGAAGATAATGCTTTTATTAGATATTCCCACGAGGTTAAAACTCGTATTTTAGGAAATAGAAGTAATTGCTGGGTATGTACTCAATTTCCAGTAAATGCAGAACAGGGACTCCCCTTCACACCAATTCCCCTGACCACTGCTAATATGACTTGGATGCCACCGGCTAGAGTAAAAGATCCAGTCCAACACAATCTTACATGGGACAAAACAGGAGTGCCAATTAACAGATATCTCAGGGTAACCAATCAGACAGGATCACTGTGTTTTGTTAAAGAAAAGGGGTCAACTTTTGTGGGAACAAGTAAATGCAACATGTATTTTAATGGCACCGCCTTTAGTAAAAATCTTGGCTTCAAGCCTTGCGCATCCCACTTATCCCATATGTGGATCCCTCACCCCGATCCAACTTTTTCATGGGTGGGCAAGCCTTCAGAGTCAGCTTTTAAGAAGCCCTGCTCAGATCACGAGGGTGTCCAACTAATTGCTAAGGGATATACGATTGCCTTCTACAACTGCTCAAGCAGTACTACACTGCCCTTTGAAAACACCACTACCAAATTGTGCCTCTGCAGTTCGCACAACGACCCCTCTGCGTTACCAGGGGAACAGTGGTCCAACGGGTGGTGGGTTACCTCCTACTTTGAGAAATGGAATACCCGAAACGCATTGTATGGAACATACTGGGTGTGCGGGCCCAAAGCTTATTACTTTCTCTCCCCTGATTGGGCAGGGTCATGTTATTTAGCGTGGCTAACACCGCCTTCTCGCATCTCCCTCACTCCCCCTCATTTTCCCCACGTTCGTAACATCCGTGAAACCTTCAGAGATATTAATATCCGTGATGGTTTGTTGTGGCAGCGGTGGGCTGGTCTCATTAGCTTGAGGGGTGGTGTCATCCATCTACAGGGACTACTAGAATCTTTAACCAATGAAACTGCGACCCTATTTGAGAATCAGGCCGGGGAAATGTCCCAGCTGCGCCAGTTAGCTTTGCAAAACCGAATGGCTTTAGACATAATGTTAGCAGCCCAGGGAGGAACTTGCGCCCTCATAAATGAAGAATGCTGTGTTTTTGTAAATGACACCTACTCTGACACTTTTCAACGTACCAAACATCTAAGGGAAATGGCTAAGAACTACTCCTCTGGCCAGCCACCTTATGATTGGTGGGGAGCCTTATGGAATTGGCTGCCTGGATTTGGGTGGGTTAAAAAACTCTTGGTGGGTATTGTTGGGGCCATAGTAATCCTTATAATACTGTGTTGCTGTATTCAGTGTGTCCCCTCACTCATAGACTCATGTGGGTCAGTTTATTCTTTTCCTACTTCAGCCAAGGGCCTTACTCCCTTCGAGTTGGCCCAGGCTGAAATTGCCAAGCGGCCCTTGGCTCCTTAAAATGGGGTGTAGCTTTTGGTAAATAGTTATCCGAAAGCTACAAATGGAGGAATGTTGAGTCTGAACTTTTGATGAGCTTAAACTTAACCCAGACTTGATGTCTCTGTCTGAACTTTTAATCAAAGCTCTGACCTGCGAACTACTCATGGCACCCCCCTCTCCTTAAGTAGCCATCTCCCCTTTTGTCTTTTTGAATTTACATTTTAACCTGTTTTATCCTGTAGAATCTTGATTGATTATGCATGACCATTATGATCTGTTAATCACTTTGTTTACTTCTGTGTATAAATATTGATGCTCACCCCTAATAAACTTGCCACACTTACTCTGAAGCCTCTTAAGCTAAGGATAGTGTGAGCCCGTTGATCAACGAATTGGTGTCTGGTCTCTGACAGATTGTGAGCCCCATACCAACTCTGCACGAACTCGGGTGCTGGAGAGGTGAGTAAGGACTTGCTTTTTACCTAACAATTTGGGGGCTCGTCCGGGATTTCCTTCTGGTGCGGTGCCTCTGTCCAGTGGTCAGACCACTCATATACGAATTGGCAGGCGCCACGGGAGATTTCTCCCAGCCAATTCAATATTGAGGGGTCGTGTACTGGACAGCAGGATAAACGCCAGTTGGAAGGCTCCTGTCAGACACCATGGGTCAAGGGACTAGCGTGCCTCTTGAGAGTCCGTTGGGGATTGTAAATAAGTTATGGAACGAAGGGAAACTCCCAGTACAGACAGGAATGTCTAGGAGGAAGTTGTACTGCGGTATTGGCCGACCCGGAGATGAGGTGGCCTTCGTATGGCTCTTTCGAACGGGCTGCCTTAAGAGGAGTAAGGAGCCAGATCGAAAAAGACCATCCGGGACAGTTTTGTTACTGGTTTTGTTGGGACACAGCAGCAGAGCTATGGAAATCTTTAAAAATTATGGCAGTCAGGTATTCTCCCGAGAGTGAACCCCCTCCATGTTATTTCAATGAAGGGTGTAAACCACGGCGTGTTTTGACTCGTCAGTTGGTCCCCACTGCACCTGCCCCTATTCCTCCGCAGGGGGACTCTCTCCAGGGCGCAGAGGGGAATCTGCAGGACTCCAGATCGGAATCTCTGCAGAGGGATAAGGGGGAAATGGAAGGGCACACCTCGGGAGGAGTAATTACTAGGCAAAAGATCAAGCAGATGCAGCAGGTTGCATACCCCTCCCCTGAGGATAGCCCAGAGGCTGCCTCCACCAAACCTTTTGTGAGTGATAAAGGTATAAGTAGAGAAATGCCTTTACAGGTGCACGACCAACCTTTTGTGGGCAATAATGGCCAGTTACAACATACTAATATTGTGGAATATAAAGGATGGCTAGAATGGGACTTGAAAGAGTGGGGACGGTTGTCAGGGTCCTTTGGGGAAAATCCCCGAAAGATCACAGAACTTTTAGAAAGATTGTTTTCAAGTCATAATCCTACTTATACGGATGTAGATCAGTTGTTAAGTAGAGTTTTGACCGGAGAGGAACGTAGTAGATTGTGGATGGCAGAAAGGACATGGGGGGATAGCGATGTTAATACTACTTGGATGGATAGGCGGGATCAAGCCGCTGGCTGGAATCCCCTAGACTGGAGTCAGCCAAGGCTGACTCAGCTGCGAACAGATCGAGAGCGATTATTAGAGAGACTCAAAGAAATGGCTCGCCGCTCGCCTAATCAGGCTAAGTTCATGCAGATTCGGCAGGAATCTGATGAGCCACCCAGAAAGTTCTGGTTGAGGCTATTGGAGGGGGCCCGAATGTTCACTCAGATGGATCCTGAGAGAGAAGCAGACCACCCTACTCTTATTTCGTTTTTTGTGAATCAGTCAGTGCCCCCTGTAAGGGATTATTTCTTAAAGTTTCGCCCTGGTTGGGGAGGTGAGTCAGTCACTTCAGTGTTGGACGTAGCTGATTTTGCATGGGAGAAAGAAAGGGAAAGTAGTAAAAAGAAAGAGAAAAAGGAAGAATATAAGTTGATGGCTTTAGCTTTTCGTGGCGGTGTTCGAGGCAGAGGCTGTGGCCGTGGCAGGGGATTTCAGGGTGCTCGGGGAAGAGGGTCCTGGCAACCCCAGCCACCAGGAAATTGTTTTCAGTGCGGACAGCCCGGTCACTTTAAACGTGAATGCCCCTGGGGACGCCCAGAGGGTCCGGTCGCATCCGCAGATACTTACACCAGGGACGAATACACCCCTGCACCACCAGCTCGGCCCGTTCCCCAGGCCTGGATCAACTATGGGCAACAGCAGCAGCTGCAGCAAACTCAGCCTCCTCAATGACGGTACCCCGGGGGCGAAGGCAAACAATGTGATGGTCTTATTTCCTTAATGTCTTTAGTCGGCTCCTTCCTCACTTTCTCCCCTCCCAGCAAAGAGCCTCGTCTAACCCTTTCAGTCCAAGGACTGCCTGTCTCTTTCCTCATTGATATTGGAGCTACTTTCTCTCTTTTAAATCATGCCCCCTCTCCCTGGCTATCCTCTGAGGTTAAAACTGCAACTGGGGTGGAGGGCAACCCACAGTCTCTGGGACTCACTTTGCCTCTAAATGTTATTTATGCTGATAAATGTTTTTCTCACCGTTTTCTTTTTTCCCCAGCTTGTCCGATCCCTTTGATGGGTCGGGATTTACTCTGTAAGCTTGAGGCTACTTTAACCTGCACTCCTGAAGGAGTAGGATTATTGATGACAGTGTTAGGAGATTCGGCCCCAACTCAGGGTAATTGGGAAACCCCCCCCTCTCTCTCCCCTGGCCTCACTGATTTGCCTTTAACCCTCTGGGGAATTTCTGACACTGATGTTGGCCTGCTCCTTTCGGCAGAGCCAGTAAGGATTCAAGTGAAGCCCTCCTTAACCCCCCCCGTCAGTCCCTCAATACCCCCTGTCGCTGGAAGCCCGGGAGGGCATCCGCCCCATTATCGAGGGATTCATTGCACAAAAGCTAGTCCGCCCTCAGCGCACTCCCTGTAACACCCCTATACTGCCTGTCAAAAAGCCTCCTAAAAAGGACGGAGACCCTATTCGTTGGCGCTTTGTACAGGATCTACGGGTTGTTAATCAGTATGTGGTCCCTCTTCATGCAGTAGTTCCTGATCCAGCTACTATCATCAGCCAAATCCCCTGGGATGCTGAGTGGTTCATTGTTATTGACTTAAAATCAGCCTTTTTCAGCATTCCTGTGCACCCAGACTCTCAGTATCTCTTTGGTTTCACCTGGGAGGGACAAAGTTATGTCTGGCAACGACTTTCTCAAGGCTACAGAGACAGCCCCACGATTTTCAGCCAATGCCTCCGCCACGACTTGGAAGGCTTCACCAGTCCGCAGGGATCCACGTTAGTCCTATACGTAGATGACATCCTATTAGGTAACCGCGAAGAAGCTGCCCTCCGCATCGATGGTAAGGCACTTTTATTATACCTACACACCAGAGGCCACAAGGTAGACCCTAACAAGATTCAGTGGGTCTCACAGAAGGTCCGATATCTGGGCTTCCTGTTAACCCCAGAGGGGAGACAAATGGACCCAGTCCGCATAAAGACTATCCAAAACTGCCCTCTGCCAAACACCAAGAAACATCTTCGAGGTTTCTTAGGATTAATTGGCTTCTGTCGCCCCTGGTTGCCGTCCTGCGGGGAGTTAAACAAACCGCTCCACCGACTCACTGCTAACCTTGCTCCTGACCCTTTGCAGTGGTCCCCGGACACGATCCAAGCCTTTCAGTTACTCAAGGACAGTGTGGCCTCCTCCATGTCTCTCCGCCCCCCC
>NW_020674682.1:0-5748 GCF_002925995.2 Terrapene triunguis
AACAACCCCTCTGTCCGGACTATGAGGCGGTAAAAACCCCTCCTGCTGAGGCAGTAACAACCCCTCAACACAGGTGCAAACCTATGCACCTCGCATATGCATACAGGGGGCGGCAAACAATTCCCCTACGCCGCTCAGCATCTGACCTTGGTGCACAGTCAATAAGTTCGGATGGCGTGAGCCCAACAGGGACAGACGGCCCCACAGACAGTCCTCCTCCGACACCCCAATAGAGATTTCAAAAGGTCTCCTACCTCTACTGTGGCGCCATGGGGTTCGAAGGGGAACGATCCGTAGCAATTGCCGGTGCCTCTGCGGGCGTTGCCATCCTGGACGAGCCCCCAAATTGTCGGAGAAAAACTGAGTTCTCACTTTTTGTTTGGGTACAGCAAGTCAGATGCTTTATTAACTCTCACAATTGTGCAGAGGGAGAGAGCTAAGCAGGTCTCTCTCAACAGTAAACAATTACAGCAAGCATTTATACCTTTTGTTACAGACAATAATGAGCAACAACTGCATTTTGTTTATACATAGGTCATTCTGATATCTTGTTTTGCTCACTAATGTAGACTCTTAGTCTACATTCCATATTATCTACACAAGGTCGCAATAACTTCTCACACAGTTCTTTCTCACCCGCCTCACACAATCCTCGCTTCTACAAATCTCGCGTTATCAGGGCTACAGTTAGCCTGGCTCTTGCTAACAAACTGTCATGCATTGCAGTTCTTTTCTGACAGTTATTTTTCTGCTTCCACAACCCCCCCTTTTGTACTTCTAGTACAACAAACATTCTTAAATCTCTATTTGCATTAAGTCCTGGACTTCAGATTCTACATCAGATGCTTCAATCTTAGGGGTTCTGATTGGATGTAATGACAATGCATGATTAGCATAAACATGAAAGGTATTACTATTATTACATCTTTTACAACAACAATAACATAATCCTAAACTAACTAGTAGCAACACAAGCAATAACATTCCCATAGCAATAATATAATGGGGCTGTTGTACAGTCTTAGTCATAAAGCACAATACATCATACTTAGTACATAAAGTGGATACTCTATAAGCTGTCTGGAAAGCATACTTTTCAACTTGATATATATTTTGAAGCATGTGAATTTGCCCTTGTACTTCAGAGATTTTTTTGAATCTCTGGTAACAGTGAAAACAAATTCTGAAATCTATCAGGTACTAAACTAGTCCAATGAAAGGGTATCTGGAACCTAAGGGCTACTTGAAAAACTCTATCTGCAGGCCAGTAAATAATATGATTGCCTGCAGTGGTAATGAGATTAAAATGTATGTCTTGCAATGTGGTGTCATTAACATACACACAGCTATCATTAGCTTGAAAAAGTAAGTGTCCTGTCAGGGTAGTTCCTTGTCCCCTACCCTCCCAGCAAACGTAGTCATGAAGAGTAACAACTGCTCCTGGCTTCAGTTTACGGATACACTGAAGCTGTGGGGGTTGTAACGGCCAAAATGTCCATTGACTACCTAACCCCATCCAAATGTCAGGTGTAATCCCAGGAGCACTGACTAAAAATCGATTGGGCATACCAGGTGGTCTAATTTCCCAGATGTCTCGGTGAATTACCCAATCCCACATGCATCCTCCCCATGGACCCGGCAGGATTCGGTATGTGGGAGCCCACACCCCCTTTACCGGTCCATATGCTTGGAAGGAGCATTGAGAACGTCCGCACTTCCACCCAGAAAGTCTCCAAGTATGTCTCCATGGCCACAGATCAGATGGTACTCCTGATGTTTCTGTAAGGGCAGTGGGCCAAGCCTGATGCTCTAGATCATTCCGAATGGCCATCAGCTAGTCATTCAGGAAATCCTGAATCTCTGAACATGCTAGATCCCACTGCAATGCCTTCCCAGTCTCAGTGATATTCAATACCATCTCTGTCAGCAACTTCTGGGTCATTGATATTAATTGCAATAAGGTACAGGTCACATTATTAGTCACTGGAATAATTTCTATGCAGGTAAAATTTCCAGTGGCAAAACAAACTCTGGGTATTCGTTTAATTGTTCACTAATTGGGTGACCAAATAACAATAAGGGCCTCTTTCATTTAACACAGTGCAAATTCCAGGAACATTCACTATAGAACCCATCAATTGTAATTACAGATTCTTGGGGTTCACTGGTAGTGATATCATATACTTTTATCTCCACTGATCCATTCTTTTCCATTCAATTGTTCGCTTATATGGGATATCCTGAACCTTAAAAATATATATATATATTTTTAAAACAATATTTAAATAAATCACTAAAGTGTGAAGGCCTTGGCCATTGGTTATATCAAATATATGGCATTGTCTGTATTTGGATGTATTACAGGGGTAATAGTGTAATGGAGGAGATGGCAGGGGCAATGGCAACAAGGTGCCTTTGGTACTTATCATTTAAAATCCAATTAGGGAGGGCAATACATGCTGAAGGACTTATTCAAAACACAGGGTGCAGCCTGTAGAATAAACCCCAAAATCCAATCAATACCACGTTCCCAAGCATGGGTCCCACAAGTTTCTTCCTGCCAGTGTATAATTCTTTGTTTCTTCACCAGGGTCAGTTCTTAATGTCTCTTGTAGTCAGGAATTCCTGGACTTTGTGGTTTCAATGAAGCAAGTGTTCCTTCTTCTCTTTTCCTGAAACAGTGTGGTTTAGCATCATACAGGGGAGAGGTTACTAGCACATCACCCTGTAATGGTTTTGCTTCTTCTAGGAAATTCAAAGCAACAGTAGGTCTGTCAGTGGACAAGGGAGAGGTTACTAGCACTTCACCTTGTCTTTTTTTCTTTTTCCCTGCTGTCCAGAAGGCACAGCAGAGCTGGAAGGAGAAATAGGCTTATCAGTCGGAGAGCCCTCCCGAGGTGGAGGGGTCTTTTTACAGTGAGAAGCATGGGTCCAGGTGGGCAGTCCTTGGCACTTCACAGCAGTGTTGGTGATTAACAGGACTTGGAAAGGGCCTTTCCAGCATGGAGCCAGAGCAGTCTTTCGTTGATGGACTTTACATAGACTCAGTCTCCTTGTTTCAATGAATGGCAGGGCTGCTAGGGTCTTTGGGGAGCACTTCTTTTATCTGTGAGAAAAGAAACCTAACACATTTCATTAGTGCCTGGCAGTGTTCTGCAGATCTCAGTTGCTTGGGCACATTCAGGCCCCCCCTTTTCTTGGCTGTCAGCCAAGTCTTAGCTGTGGGCAGTGTCCTTGGATGGTGCCAGCGTCTTATCTTTGGACTGAGCTTGCTAGCTATATTTTCCTCTCAGTTAACTCATTCTGTTCTTTTTCCTTCTCCCCTTCTTGGCTTCTTTTAACCTACAAAGGAAACTTCCATGCTTCACTCATACACCTTTTCCCAACAATGAACACATACACTTTGCCATTATGCAGTACATTAGTCTTATTATTCAATGTATGCCATGTACACCCTTCCAGTAAAATAACTTTATTACAGAGCTTTGGAGCCACAAACCAGGACAAGCACACCCACTTTTGAGGAGTTCACTCGGTACAACCTCAGGTGTCCAATAGCTTTCCTCCCTCCCCAGCCCTCTGGCTAGAAATCTGAGGTAGCCAGAAGGATCCCATGGGCAATATGGGGAGTGGGTTAACCTTCCATGTCCTTGTTTCCAAAGACTGTTGGTATGCAAATTTTAACAACAATTTTTCAATTAAAAAAATCTGGCCAATGAAGTTTCTTTTTCTTACTTAAGCAAATGTATTAGACTTTAGTATATCACGTTTTCCTGATTTATCCAAACACTTGTTTTGTTCAAGTTGAACAAAACAAGTATCTGCTTTTTGATTTAACCCTTCTATTTAATTTTGAACTAGACTGTCCTATGAAAATATTAAACCCAACAATTCTGGCCACAAGACAAACACCACAAGACAGAACAAAGAACACAAAAATAATTCCTATTGTGCCAATAAATGCATGGTACATTGAATGCTGTTCAGCTGGCATCCGTTTTCTCTGATGATCTGAAAGACAAAAGAACAGAGGTCTACCCCTTCTGGGTAGTCAGTCATTGCTTAATATATTTCCTTTATATACACATACTCTTGTTGATTTCAGGCAAAACAGAGGAATTACCACATATTTCCTTGTATTTGTTTCATAGGCCGCCCAGGTTTCAGTGGCTTCTACCTTATTAGTTAGAAAATTGCATTAATACAGATGCTTTCTGGCTTGCTTTCAGATCCAAAGCTATCCACAGCTTAAAGATTCTTACTTAAAAAGGGACACAATTAACTTTCCCGGACTTTTGATTGCCTTTTACTTCTAACTCCTGCTTTCAAACACACAGTGATCTGAAAAAGACAACACAACCTATATTGGTAGGTTTGCATTTCTTTTACCTCTGCTACAATATACACTGCACATGTTCTGGGGAAAATGCACATCCTATCCACAATTCAATTTCCACAACACTAGCCACATCAATTTCTACACAAGGTGTAACTGTTTCTTTTGTGCTTACAAAATCTCTATGCACCCCTAGTAAAGTGACAGCTCGACCACACAGAGCCAGGGGCACTGTCCTTCTCTCTCTTTTTACCAGATCTTTTATCTGCTATTTTGTTACCCAAAAACAAATTCAAATCTTTCATTCTCCTGGCTTTGACTACCCTGCTGCAGCCACAACCTTTGGTCTTTAGTTAAAACATTTTAAATCTTGTAAAGCATTAAGTCACCTTAAGGATTAAATGCTAAATACCTTAAACAACACTAGTCTCCTGGGTCTGGCAAAAGTATTCTCAGTTTTGCAACGTTAAAACAATACCAATTCATCTCAAACTTATAAAACACAGATTGTACACAGCAGGAGTGTTCTTCAGCAAATTAGACTAACGTATTCATAGTCGAATAATTCCACTTAAATAACCTCTTGCCTGAATTACTTACAGACATTCCTACCAAGTTTCACTGCTTGATTCCCTCTAGCAACTACAGAGTTAACTTCTCTTTATCTCTGGACCAAGCTGAATTTCAAATTAACCCGTTCCTTTCCTCAATAGACAAATTGCTCCCATTGTGTGTCAGAGGCTTTTTGGTGATTAAAAGCTTCTCTGAGATGTATGATCTTATCTAGATTGAAGGTACCTTCTAGTGGGCATTTTGTTTAGATGAATTTTCACGCGTGTAATGATTCCAATTCTTTAAAAACCTGCAGGTTTTAGGACCATAATGTACGTACATGAAATAAGCTGGGGTACCCTTAGGGGGTGAAAGGGAATGCTTAGACTGTCCCCCACCCATTTTCCAATCACAGACACAGGGAGGAGGATGCCCTGTCCGCGCTAGCGGCACATAAACTAAGGATCTCTCCCTACAGGGTATTCACACAGGAGAGACTAACGAGGGTAACCATGACCTCCTACACCTCCCTTCAGCAAAGAGCGTCGGCTAATCTCAGAGAGACGGCGCCGCATACTCTGTTGCATCCAGTGAGATGGTCAGACTGTCAGTGGCTCACACGGAGTGGAAAAAGGGGAGGGAAGATGGGTTCACACACTCCTAGACCCAGGTAGCCTCCTCGCCGGACGATGCCAGGCCGAGT
This sequence comes from Terrapene triunguis, assembly GCF_002925995.2. Taxonomy (NCBI): domain Eukaryota; kingdom Metazoa; phylum Chordata; order Testudines; family Emydidae; genus Terrapene; species Terrapene triunguis. The sequence goes on from NW_020674682.1 coordinate 5,592, forward strand.
TAGCATACCGTGGGTCGGATCTCCTAAAAGATCCTCTAGTTACCGGGCTTGTGTTAGAGTAGTTCTGGTCACGAGCCAAAAGACTTCGCAGAGTACTCTGGGCGTCTTCCGGTAACACTCAATTCACACTGGTGTACACACACACACACACACACAC
>NW_020674682.1:5758-11506 GCF_002925995.2 Terrapene triunguis
AACAACCCCTCTGTCCGGACTATGAGGCGGTAAAAACCCCTCCTGCTGAGGCAGTAACAACCCCTCAACACAGGTGCAAACCTATGCACCTCGCATATGCATACAGGGGGCGGCAAACAATTCCCCTACGCCGCTCAGCATCTGACCTTGGTGCACAGTCAATAAGTTCGGATGGCGTGAGCCCAACAGGGACAGACGGCCCCACAGACAGTCCTCCTCCGACACCCCAATAGAGATTTCAAAAGGTCTCCTACCTCTACTGTGGCGCCATGGGGTTCGAAGGGGAACGATCCGTAGCAATTGCCGGTGCCTCTGCGGGCGTTGCCATCCTGGACGAGCCCCCAAATTGTCGGAGAAAAACTGAGTTCTCACTTTTTGTTTGGGTACAGCAAGTCAGATGCTTTATTAACTCTCACAATTGTGCAGAGGGAGAGAGCTAAGCAGGTCTCTCTCAACAGTAAACAATTACAGCAAGCATTTATACCTTTTGTTACAGACAATAATGAGCAACAACTGCATTTTGTTTATACATAGGTCATTCTGATATCTTGTTTTGCTCACTAATGTAGACTCTTAGTCTACATTCCATATTATCTACACAAGGTCGCAATAACTTCTCACACAGTTCTTTCTCACCCGCCTCACACAATCCTCGCTTCTACAAATCTCGCGTTATCAGGGCTACAGTTAGCCTGGCTCTTGCTAACAAACTGTCATGCATTGCAGTTCTTTTCTGACAGTTATTTTTCTGCTTCCACAACCCCCCCTTTTGTACTTCTAGTACAACAAACATTCTTAAATCTCTATTTGCATTAAGTCCTGGACTTCAGATTCTACATCAGATGCTTCAATCTTAGGGGTTCTGATTGGATGTAATGACAATGCATGATTAGCATAAACATGAAAGGTATTACTATTATTACATCTTTTACAACAACAATAACATAATCCTAAACTAACTAGTAGCAACACAAGCAATAACATTCCCATAGCAATAATATAATGGGGCTGTTGTACAGTCTTAGTCATAAAGCACAATACATCATACTTAGTACATAAAGTGGATACTCTATAAGCTGTCTGGAAAGCATACTTTTCAACTTGATATATATTTTGAAGCATGTGAATTTGCCCTTGTACTTCAGAGATTTTTTTGAATCTCTGGTAACAGTGAAAACAAATTCTGAAATCTATCAGGTACTAAACTAGTCCAATGAAAGGGTATCTGGAACCTAAGGGCTACTTGAAAAACTCTATCTGCAGGCCAGTAAATAATATGATTGCCTGCAGTGGTAATGAGATTAAAATGTATGTCTTGCAATGTGGTGTCATTAACATACACACAGCTATCATTAGCTTGAAAAAGTAAGTGTCCTGTCAGGGTAGTTCCTTGTCCCCTACCCTCCCAGCAAACGTAGTCATGAAGAGTAACAACTGCTCCTGGCTTCAGTTTACGGATACACTGAAGCTGTGGGGGTTGTAACGGCCAAAATGTCCATTGACTACCTAACCCCATCCAAATGTCAGGTGTAATCCCAGGAGCACTGACTAAAAATCGATTGGGCATACCAGGTGGTCTAATTTCCCAGATGTCTCGGTGAATTACCCAATCCCACATGCATCCTCCCCATGGACCCGGCAGGATTCGGTATGTGGGAGCCCACACCCCCTTTACCGGTCCATATGCTTGGAAGGAGCATTGAGAACGTCCGCACTTCCACCCAGAAAGTCTCCAAGTATGTCTCCATGGCCACAGATCAGATGGTACTCCTGATGTTTCTGTAAGGGCAGTGGGCCAAGCCTGATGCTCTAGATCATTCCGAATGGCCATCAGCTAGTCATTCAGGAAATCCTGAATCTCTGAACATGCTAGATCCCACTGCAATGCCTTCCCAGTCTCAGTGATATTCAATACCATCTCTGTCAGCAACTTCTGGGTCATTGATATTAATTGCAATAAGGTACAGGTCACATTATTAGTCACTGGAATAATTTCTATGCAGGTAAAATTTCCAGTGGCAAAACAAACTCTGGGTATTCGTTTAATTGTTCACTAATTGGGTGACCAAATAACAATAAGGGCCTCTTTCATTTAACACAGTGCAAATTCCAGGAACATTCACTATAGAACCCATCAATTGTAATTACAGATTCTTGGGGTTCACTGGTAGTGATATCATATACTTTTATCTCCACTGATCCATTCTTTTCCATTCAATTGTTCGCTTATATGGGATATCCTGAACCTTAAAAATATATATATATATTTTTAAAACAATATTTAAATAAATCACTAAAGTGTGAAGGCCTTGGCCATTGGTTATATCAAATATATGGCATTGTCTGTATTTGGATGTATTACAGGGGTAATAGTGTAATGGAGGAGATGGCAGGGGCAATGGCAACAAGGTGCCTTTGGTACTTATCATTTAAAATCCAATTAGGGAGGGCAATACATGCTGAAGGACTTATTCAAAACACAGGGTGCAGCCTGTAGAATAAACCCCAAAATCCAATCAATACCACGTTCCCAAGCATGGGTCCCACAAGTTTCTTCCTGCCAGTGTATAATTCTTTGTTTCTTCACCAGGGTCAGTTCTTAATGTCTCTTGTAGTCAGGAATTCCTGGACTTTGTGGTTTCAATGAAGCAAGTGTTCCTTCTTCTCTTTTCCTGAAACAGTGTGGTTTAGCATCATACAGGGGAGAGGTTACTAGCACATCACCCTGTAATGGTTTTGCTTCTTCTAGGAAATTCAAAGCAACAGTAGGTCTGTCAGTGGACAAGGGAGAGGTTACTAGCACTTCACCTTGTCTTTTTTTCTTTTTCCCTGCTGTCCAGAAGGCACAGCAGAGCTGGAAGGAGAAATAGGCTTATCAGTCGGAGAGCCCTCCCGAGGTGGAGGGGTCTTTTTACAGTGAGAAGCATGGGTCCAGGTGGGCAGTCCTTGGCACTTCACAGCAGTGTTGGTGATTAACAGGACTTGGAAAGGGCCTTTCCAGCATGGAGCCAGAGCAGTCTTTCGTTGATGGACTTTACATAGACTCAGTCTCCTTGTTTCAATGAATGGCAGGGCTGCTAGGGTCTTTGGGGAGCACTTCTTTTATCTGTGAGAAAAGAAACCTAACACATTTCATTAGTGCCTGGCAGTGTTCTGCAGATCTCAGTTGCTTGGGCACATTCAGGCCCCCCCTTTTCTTGGCTGTCAGCCAAGTCTTAGCTGTGGGCAGTGTCCTTGGATGGTGCCAGCGTCTTATCTTTGGACTGAGCTTGCTAGCTATATTTTCCTCTCAGTTAACTCATTCTGTTCTTTTTCCTTCTCCCCTTCTTGGCTTCTTTTAACCTACAAAGGAAACTTCCATGCTTCACTCATACACCTTTTCCCAACAATGAACACATACACTTTGCCATTATGCAGTACATTAGTCTTATTATTCAATGTATGCCATGTACACCCTTCCAGTAAAATAACTTTATTACAGAGCTTTGGAGCCACAAACCAGGACAAGCACACCCACTTTTGAGGAGTTCACTCGGTACAACCTCAGGTGTCCAATAGCTTTCCTCCCTCCCCAGCCCTCTGGCTAGAAATCTGAGGTAGCCAGAAGGATCCCATGGGCAATATGGGGAGTGGGTTAACCTTCCATGTCCTTGTTTCCAAAGACTGTTGGTATGCAAATTTTAACAACAATTTTTCAATTAAAAAAATCTGGCCAATGAAGTTTCTTTTTCTTACTTAAGCAAATGTATTAGACTTTAGTATATCACGTTTTCCTGATTTATCCAAACACTTGTTTTGTTCAAGTTGAACAAAACAAGTATCTGCTTTTTGATTTAACCCTTCTATTTAATTTTGAACTAGACTGTCCTATGAAAATATTAAACCCAACAATTCTGGCCACAAGACAAACACCACAAGACAGAACAAAGAACACAAAAATAATTCCTATTGTGCCAATAAATGCATGGTACATTGAATGCTGTTCAGCTGGCATCCGTTTTCTCTGATGATCTGAAAGACAAAAGAACAGAGGTCTACCCCTTCTGGGTAGTCAGTCATTGCTTAATATATTTCCTTTATATACACATACTCTTGTTGATTTCAGGCAAAACAGAGGAATTACCACATATTTCCTTGTATTTGTTTCATAGGCCGCCCAGGTTTCAGTGGCTTCTACCTTATTAGTTAGAAAATTGCATTAATACAGATGCTTTCTGGCTTGCTTTCAGATCCAAAGCTATCCACAGCTTAAAGATTCTTACTTAAAAAGGGACACAATTAACTTTCCCGGACTTTTGATTGCCTTTTACTTCTAACTCCTGCTTTCAAACACACAGTGATCTGAAAAAGACAACACAACCTATATTGGTAGGTTTGCATTTCTTTTACCTCTGCTACAATATACACTGCACATGTTCTGGGGAAAATGCACATCCTATCCACAATTCAATTTCCACAACACTAGCCACATCAATTTCTACACAAGGTGTAACTGTTTCTTTTGTGCTTACAAAATCTCTATGCACCCCTAGTAAAGTGACAGCTCGACCACACAGAGCCAGGGGCACTGTCCTTCTCTCTCTTTTTACCAGATCTTTTATCTGCTATTTTGTTACCCAAAAACAAATTCAAATCTTTCATTCTCCTGGCTTTGACTACCCTGCTGCAGCCACAACCTTTGGTCTTTAGTTAAAACATTTTAAATCTTGTAAAGCATTAAGTCACCTTAAGGATTAAATGCTAAATACCTTAAACAACACTAGTCTCCTGGGTCTGGCAAAAGTATTCTCAGTTTTGCAACGTTAAAACAATACCAATTCATCTCAAACTTATAAAACACAGATTGTACACAGCAGGAGTGTTCTTCAGCAAATTAGACTAACGTATTCATAGTCGAATAATTCCACTTAAATAACCTCTTGCCTGAATTACTTACAGACATTCCTACCAAGTTTCACTGCTTGATTCCCTCTAGCAACTACAGAGTTAACTTCTCTTTATCTCTGGACCAAGCTGAATTTCAAATTAACCCGTTCCTTTCCTCAATAGACAAATTGCTCCCATTGTGTGTCAGAGGCTTTTTGGTGATTAAAAGCTTCTCTGAGATGTATGATCTTATCTAGATTGAAGGTACCTTCTAGTGGGCATTTTGTTTAGATGAATTTTCACGCGTGTAATGATTCCAATTCTTTAAAAACCTGCAGGTTTTAGGACCATAATGTACGTACATGAAATAAGCTGGGGTACCCTTAGGGGGTGAAAGGGAATGCTTAGACTGTCCCCCACCCATTTTCCAATCACAGACACAGGGAGGAGGATGCCCTGTCCGCGCTAGCGGCACATAAACTAAGGATCTCTCCCTACAGGGTATTCACACAGGAGAGACTAACGAGGGTAACCATGACCTCCTACACCTCCCTTCAGCAAAGAGCGTCGGCTAATCTCAGAGAGACGGCGCCGCATACTCTGTTGCATCCAGTGAGATGGTCAGACTGTCAGTGGCTCACACGGAGTGGAAAAAGGGGAGGGAAGATGGGTTCACACACTCCTAGACCCAGGTAGCCTCCTCGCCGGACGATGCCAGGCCGAGTTAGCATACCGTGGGTCGGATCTCCTAAAAGATCCTCTAGTTACCGGGCTTGTGTTAGAGTAGTTCTGGTCACGAGCCAAAAGACTTCGCAGAGTACTCTGGGCGTCTTCCGGTAACACTCAATTCACACTGGTGTACACACACACACACACACACAC